>NC_135737.1:3077500-3137500 GCF_041903045.1 Epinephelus lanceolatus | reverse complement strand
TCATTGGAGGTGTTGGCCTCCAGTGGTAATTGTCTCACTTTGTCATATGAAATAGTTGGCCCAGCCATAACCCCTCACTGGAGTGGGTGTTAACTGATGCTCCGTGTCTTCATCACCTTAGGGTCTAGTCTAGTCAGCGTCAGTTTACCATGCTGTATAGACACACAGTGATTTATACACAGAAACACACATCGTTCAGCTAATGGCGGCTTCAAACAAAACAGCTGCTCTCTGTTCTGACTGTGCTGTAAGCTTCCTGACTTTCTTAAATGTGGCCCCCCATCTCCCCTTTCACTGAGCAGATGGGGCTCAGTGTCACCAAAGTGTCCAAGTGTAGAACATCATAGTGAGAATTAGGCCATTTCATCTAGAGATTATTACTGTGTCTGAAGATTACTGAGTCCACGGGTGTACAGTATTTGTGTTTGACAGTGTCACCTCAAGCTGTTAAATCATAAAGGGCAGGGTGGGACATCCAAAGCAGACACCTCTCTTGACAGTATAATTGGACCTTGGTACATGAGATGCTGCTGCTTTACACTTCTTCCACATTTATTGTATGAGTGTCTGGACATGTAAACCACTACAATAGCTGGAAATCCAGACCAGACTGCCTTTGAAATACTGTGACATACACCTCTGCTTACATTTAAAAGTAGAGTAAAGTGGAAGAGTCTGGTTAATAATTCCACTAACACAAACGAAATGAGCCGATGACAATGCTGTGTGCAAAACAACTGTGTAGTGCGCGTGCAAGCATGAACCATTTGTTGTCATTTGTGTTGCTGGATCAAAGGTTATAGAGTGTTACACGTAGGGCAGGGTTGTCAGGTCCGCTTATCAGCTGCCACTTTGGGCTCGTTTTTTTCTAAAGTCGCTTACAAATATTGGTAGTTGCGGGTTGTGTTTTTTTGGGCTTGTTTCTGAAGTGGAGTTGCTTATTTGGGCTTGCTCTCTAAAGGTGCTCACAGACTCGGGCATACTATAAGCGGAGCGGACTCCACGAGGAATGTCCGCAGTCATACAGGCTTCCATAGTTGAGCGGAGTCCATGCGGTCGTAAAATCTGAGCTTTGCGCACACAGGGCTTGCGGACGTCTGCTTTTACTCCAGGCGCACCCCCGCGGAGTCCGCTTCGCGTACGTTCCGCCCGAGTATGTTTGGGCCTTAAGCGTCGCCTTTCTGTATATATATCCACCTAATGTGTTAGTTAAACGCATGATAGTATGTCAGACTGCAGGATGTTTCCACAGCTCTGCTCCCTCCGCCCCTCTCCTTCTCCGCATACACACAGGTGATGGTCAGTCATGAGACTTTTCACATTTAAATTGCGCTATTAATGGAGGTTCTTTAACTATTTTGCTAACAAGTGGGTGAAATATGGACAGAATACAATAAAGATTTGTAGAAGGAGAGTGGATTAAAAGCTTTAGATTCTGTGTGAAATATGTACTCATCATTCAGATCTTGTTCAGCATACCAGCACTGTTAGAGTGAAAGTAAAATGGCTCGTTATATGCAACTTCTTTACTTTAATTTTCATTCGTTCATTTATTCTTTCCTAGTTTTAGGTCAGCTAGTTAGTTTGGTAGAGTTCACGGGCAGTAAATATAGTGTATTTGTGAAGTAATTTTGAAACGGTTGCTTATGAAACGCTGATAAGTCCATGCATATACTTCATCCTATACATATACAGTGCCCTCCAAAAGTATTGGAACAGTGAGTCCAATTCGTTTACTTTTGTTGTAGACTGAAAACATTTGGGTTTGACATCAAAAGATGAATATGAGACAAGAGATCAACATTTCAGCTTTTATTTCCAGATATTTATATCTGGATCTGATACACATCTTAGAAGATAGCATTATTTGTAATGGAACACAAAATTTTTAGGTGAGCAAAAGTATTGGAACATATAAACTTAAAATAGATTAAAGTGAATGAGACTTAATATTTAGTTGCAAATCCTTTGCTTTCAATAACTGCATCAAGCCTGTGACCCATTGACATCACCAAACTTTTGTATTCTTCTTTTGTGATGCTTTTCCAGGCTTTCACCGCAGCCTCTTTCAGTTGTTGTTTGTTTTGGGGGGGTTACTCCCTTCAGTCTCCTCTTCAGCAGGTAAAATGCATGCTCTATTGGGTTTAAGTCTGGAGACTGACTTGGCCAGTCTAAAACCTTCCACTTCTTGCCCCTGATGAACTCCTTTGTTGTTTTGGCAGTGTGTTTTGGGTCGTTATCTTGCTGCATGATGAAGGAGCTCCCAATCAGTTTGGTTGCATCTTTCTTTAAATTAGCAGACAAAATGTTTCTGTAGACTTCTGAGTTCATTTTGCTGCTGCCATCATGTGTTACATCATCAATGAAGATGAAAGAGCCCGTCCCAGAAGAAGCCATGCAAGCCCAAGCCATGACATTCCCTCCACCGTGTTTCACAGATGAGCTTGTATGTTTGGGATCATGAGCAGATCCTTTCTTTCTCCAAACCTTCGCCTTTCCATCACTTTGGAAAAAGTTAATCTTTGTCTCATCAGTCCATAAAACTTTTTCCCAGAATTTTTGAGGTTCATCTCTGTACCTTTTGGCAAATTCCAGCCTGGCCTTCCTATTCTTCTTGCTAATGAGTGGTTTGCATCTTCTGGTGTAGCCTCTGTACTTTTGTTCATGAAGTCTTCTGCGAACAGTAGATTGTGATACCTTCACTCCTGCCCTCTGGAGGTTGTTGCTGATGTCACTAACAGTTGTTTTAGGGTCTTTCTTTACAGCTCTCACAATGTTTCTGTCATCAACTGCTGATGTTTTCCTTGGTCTACCTGTTCGACGTCTGTTGCTTAGTACACCAGTGGTTTCTTTCTTCTTCAGGACATTCCAAATGGTTGTACTGGCTATGGCCAATGTTTGTGCAATGGCTCTGATTGATTGTCCATCTTCTCTCAGATTCACAATTGCTTCTTTTTCACCCATAGACAGCTCTCTGGTTTTCATGTTGGTTCCACTTCTAAATGCAGTCTGCACAGGCAAAACCTATCGTACCCAATCTGAAACTGAGCTCAGACATTCAGTGCTATTTATTGTTTGAATAATCAATGTAATTGGGAGACACCTGGGCAACAAAACACACCTGTCAGTCACATGTTCCAATACTTTTGCTCTCATGAAAAATGGGTGGGTTCAAACAAAAGGTGCTATCTTCTAAGTTGTGTATCAGATCCAGATGTAAATACCTGGAAATAAAAGCGGAAATGTTGATCTCTTGTCCCATATTCATCTTTTGATGTCAAACCCAAATATTTTCAGTCTACAACAAAAATAAAGGAATTGGCCTCACTGTTCCAATACTTTTGGAGGGCACTGTATATATTCATAGACATTAACTAATACAGCGGCCTCTGGCTATTTTTAAGGTTGTCATTTTCATGCCAAACAACGCAAACATTCCATAAACATTACCCATTTTATATCAATTCCAGAGTGAGCAAGTACCTTGTTGCTGGTATAAAAAAGAAATTGTGGAAAGAGGTAGGTTGAACTGCCCTCTGTTTTGGTAGTTTTGCTGAAACATTCAACTTTGTTCATTTGCAGAATGAGGGAAATTCAGTGTTAGTGTATTTTAATATTTTATATTTTATATATTATATATTTTTTATTATTATACAGTCCAGATTTAAAAACTATTATCCAACACTTAAGGGCAATTGCCCCAGGATATTCAGATGGCTCTTAGTTTGAAACTGACATGTTATTTGTAGTAGGCCAATCTACCCGCTTTGTTCAATGTAAAGAGCACAGGGTTCTTACGCAAGTATGGAAAGTATGAAAATAAATTTGATCAATTTCCAGGTATTAAAAAGTATGGAAAATGAAAAATAAGGTATGGAAAAATATTTATGTTTCCAGACTATTACCACTGTTCTAAAATACTGTTTTCTAAAATAGAAAATTAGGTATTTCCAAAAATAATTTAATCAATCCGGGTCGTGTTTTATGCACAGTTTGTGTGAGAGCAAACGTCTCAGAAAACATACTGCCCCTTTTACCTGATTGACAAGTGCCATGTCCAGTCCGCTGCCCCATGACCCTCCTCCAGCCCCCCAGGTATCAAGTTTCACTCCAACACTGCACCTTTGACAAGAAGACGAGTTTTACGTGGTTCACAATGGGTAGATGCAAGTTTTTGGATGGATGGCTTGAGAATACTGTATATAAATACTGGTTGGCCATGGATTCCCAATTCACACACAGAGCTAAATGCAAGCTTTGTGTGAAATCATTTGACATCGCCAACATGGGGGAGAAGGCGATTCTGAGCCACATGAAAGGAAAAAACACTGACGTCTCATTACTGCATCGCTTGTACCCAGAGTCCCAACCTTTTTGCCTCAGCCCAGACATTGAATTTATCTGAGTTTTTATTTGCATACCATTATGGTACTTGGCTACAATCACCTATTAAGAATAATTAAATATGATGTGAAATATGATACACTGATAAATTTACTCAGATGTCGCATATTCTCTGAAAAAACACAAACAAAAAAAAAAAAAAACGCAGAGAAGATTGGAAATTAGGGTATGGAAAAGTATGGAATTTTGAAATTCCAAATGTGTAGGAACCCTCAGAGTATGAAGAAATGTATAAGGATTTGGACCTCTGGCAACATGGTCATGATGGCTCAATGGATTTGTTCCGTTTTGGAATACACAATATTCTTTCAAATTAGTGTTCGTGTATTTTAATATTCAGAATTTCGCTTCGACACTCTCTCTCTTTTTTCACCATGCACCTGTTTGCATCCCTGTATTATAATTTTCTTGTCAAAATGAAAAAGTAATTGAATTGAAAGTTCAATTAGAACCGCAACAATTCAAGACTTCACAAGGTTCAAGAGCAGTATTTGC
This sequence comes from Epinephelus lanceolatus, assembly GCF_041903045.1. Lineage (NCBI taxonomy): Eukaryota > Metazoa > Chordata > Actinopteri > Perciformes > Serranidae > Epinephelus > Epinephelus lanceolatus. Next base: position 3,132,601 of record NC_135737.1, on the reverse strand, counting down.
CATTTGTTTAGTTACAAGTGTACAAGGGCACTGGAATTCTTGTGTAAATCTCTCAGTCAAGTAAAAAATACAGTCAATACAATAAAAAAGATGCACCCACAATTGACAGATAATAAATATGTACATTTGGGGTGGGAATTGCCAGAAGACCCATAATACAGTGTTATCATAATACCTAGGTCACGATACAATATTACTGCGATATTGCTATATGCTGAGTATTGTGATGAAATATATTGCTATTTATTACCTTTTTCTCCAACTGAGAATTATTTCCCCAAAGGACAAATTTGTCAACATCAGTTTTACCTAAGATAAAGATAAGATAAAGTTTTCAGTCTGTTCATCTGACTTAAAGCAGACAGACTGAACAACACAAAACCTGTTACAAATGCTGTATACACCTGACAAATTGAACTGTTGGCAGATGTAACGCCCTCTGTGAGGTCAGATTAAGCGTGTGAGTGAACACTTCACATGCAGGTATTCCGCTAACTGAATGGCAACACCCATGTTAGAAGAAATGTCTGTTACAACGATAAGGTTTTTGTCAGCAATCACCCATTCTTGTGCTGCATTTTGCAATACTGCTGCAATGTTTAAATGTTTGCTCTGGTCACAGGTTAATGCCACCCTTCCTGCTGTACTCACAGATTCCTCAGCTTTTTGCATCACTTCTCTGTAGAGCTTGTGTATGGCTGTGAGGGTGGAAAAATGTTGGAATGGAGTCGCATACCTGGGTTTCAGTGTTTTTAGAATGTAACAAAAGCCTTTGTTTTCAGCAAAGCAGTATGGAGGCAGATCTTTGCACATAAAGTAGGTGATGGACTGTATTATTTTCTTATCTCTCCCAGAGTTGGATGGTAGTTTTGTCAAGGTAAGTGTGTCCAGTGTGGGTTGATTTTTCAGCGGAGGAGGCTGTCAGCCGCAAACACTCGTCACTGGATAGTGGTATGTGAGGTGAGCCCTCATGTTCGTAGTATTCCCGGAGTATTTAATCTCATATGCTGCACTGCTTGCAAATTGCATATGTCATATCCAAGTCCTCCTTTCCTTCTTTGTTAAAGAAAAAAGTCCAGATGTTTGATTTAAACGGCAATGGTGCATTTCTGATTTCTTTGATTCTCCATCTTTGTTTTGATGAACTTCCTGCCCAATGCTGCTAAGTGAGACCTTTGCTGACCTCACCAGGAAAAAATCATCAGCATCATCTAGTGGACCTAACAAGCCACTGATTTTATCATTCTAGTACCAAAAGTTGTATTAAAATGTTATTTGCAAAAATTATTAATGTCTATAATAGAAGACTGATACTTGGCATCCATGTATTGATACAATAGAAATAAAATATAAAAATGGTGAAGTTGTGTGCAAAAGAAAGTTTACTGATCCAGTGAGGAGTCAGCTGAGTAGGTGGCACTTCAGCGTGGCCCAGGACATGAGCGTTCACGCTGCTAAAAGAATGTGGCCACATGTGACCGAGACCACCTCTGAGTGTGGCCTGAGCAATCAGATGTCAAGATGCATTCAGGACGTGTTGGGTGCAGTCAGACTTGTACTCAGAGCTGTCGACTTGTTATCCCATCACCCGAGACACATTAGTACCAGGCATAAATGGGGCCTTAGACACACTATTAAAATGGTGGTTATTGTTGCATTTGTTGTAGACGACACATCTACTTGAACATTCCCGATTGACAACACTGCTGACAACCCCTGAAAGTGCCTGGAAGTTGCATTTGGGATCACTTCCTTAGTGGACCCCAAATTAAGTTCCAAGAACTTGTGTGGAACATTGATGGGTGTAGACTAGTGACAATGGCTGCTTGTTGTGTAATATTTCGTTAAGTTCCTGCATTGAAAAATGACTATTTGTGATCAATGAGTGAAACATTTTTCTATGTTTCAGGGCAAGTCATGCCGCTACTACCATGGAGTCCAGAGGATGCGGGACCAGGGCACGCTACAGCGGGTCCATGGACTCCATGAAGCCTGGGACATCGAAGACCTTGTTGCACTGGGCAAACGGCTTCGTTCATGCCCATACTATGCTGCCCGTGAACTTATGCAGGAAGCCTCCATCATCTTTTGCCCATATAACTACCTGCTGGACCCAATGATCAGAGAGAGTGTGAGTAGAGTTAGTGAGAGGATATTATAGAACAATCAGGAAAGTTGCAGGAGATAAGATAAGATACACCTTTATTGATCACATAATTGAGAAATTCCAGTGTTACAGCAGTCAAGGCGAAAGAGTCAGATTAAAGATTTCAAATTTAAACTTAAAAAACTTAAATAACTAGGCATGCAAATAAGTACAGAAATAAGAGACTGCGATAAATAACAATAACAGTAATAATAATAATATTAAAAAAATGAGAGAGGCAATAGGGCTGAGGACAACAATCAAATCCTAGATAAATTGAGATGCAGACATGGATAATTTGGCATTAATTTACAAATGTCAAAAGTCGATCATGTAAATGTTAGTTAATAACGTGATACTAACAGAACAAAAGGGGTGGAAGTCAACCATGTGGGCAGTGCAATACCCAGACAGCCTACAGCTCCCACACAATAGATTTAACTTGGAATTCATCTTCACAAAAGTAAGCAGTTGCAAGCATGTTTCAATGTAATTTCTAAATAATTACATTTGCAAGACAATCGGTAAGTATAGTGTGGATTCTTTCTACAACATGAGCCAGAGACTAACGTTAATGGAGCAGAGTAGCGATCAGCAGTAACGTTAACAAACAAGACTGGCTGAAACACACTGCATGGAACAACTTGAAACCAACTCTGTGGTGAAACTTTATCTATATAAATTAAGCACAAAAAGTAAGGAAATGTGTTTGGTGGATTATTTCTTTGTTCTAACAATGCTCAATGGCAATAAATCTTATACCGTTGGAAATCCTGTTTATTTCCCTTTTAAATGTTTGTAAGGAACATGCATTTGTGGGATGAGCAGCAGAGCTGAGTATGTGGGTTGTGCCCAGGAAAAATTTGCCAAATCTTGTCTGCAAATGCCAAACAGCTTTTTTTTGCTGTTGACTCTTGTTTGGTGTTGTTTGGGGGACCATGTCATTGGTTCAACAGCCCATTGGTTCGACATCCCATTAGTCTGACCGTCCGCAGTGCTGAACGGCTCGCGGCGGGCGTATGGTGCGCCGCGACTGGCTTGAGGCGGAGCAGGCTCATGGCTTATGTGTTTGTCACTTTCTTTTTCATTTTAACCCACACCATGATCTTTTCCTGACCCTAACCAAGTGGTTTTTGTGCCTAAACCTAACCAGACGTTAACCACAGGGCATCATGATGATTTCGGAACGGACTTCGGAACAATGAGTTTAATATAGTCGGAACAATGGGATGTCAAACCAGTGGGCTGTCGGACCAATGGACAGTTCCCGTTATTTGGTCGATTGGATGATTGAAGTCTGAAGAAACAAGACATACTGGCAATTTAACAATTTATTCATTTAACAAACAGGAGCGTCAGTAGCGTGTGGAAGAACCATTCACAGCCACAACAGCCTGGCACCTCCTCCTCATGCTGGTCACCAGCCTGGTCAGACACTGCTGTGGGATGGCATTCCAGTCTTCAACCAGCATTTGTTGCAAGTCAGCCAACGTCTTTAATGGGGTTGAGGTTAGGACTGTTGGCAGGCCATTCCATCCTCTCCACTCACAAGTTCTGGAAGTAGTCTCTGATAAACCCCGCTCTGTGGGGGCGAGCGTTGTCATCTTGGAGGATAGAGTTTAACCGCAGACTGTGGACAGGGTTTCCGCGGGTCATTAAAAAGCATTAAAAGTCATTAAATAGATTTAGCGAAAATTAAGGCCTTAAATGGCATTAAAAAGCATTAAATTCAATGTCCAGAGGCATTAAAAAATTAAATACACTTGATGGAAAAAAACATTGTTATTCACGATTTATTTTGATTATATAAACATTTAATAATTTTGATGGGAAGTATAATGTGATGATTGACAAGCGGAATCCTTGAATTGGCTATTGTTTACGGCCGGTGGCCCGGTGCACGAAGTCACAACACCAGATGCTTGGAATGCAACGTGCTGTGAGGGGAGGGAATATTAGTGGTTGGATGAGGAACTATTCAGAACCTGGTTAAAGCCTGTCGATGGTAAACCTGGAGAGGCATTTTGTACCGCGTGCAAAAAGATCTTCAAACTTTGCACAATGAAATGCGGTGAAATCACACATGCTGTCAGATAGTCACAAGTCGGCGATTAAAGGCAGGCAGCTGTTAACTGTGCCGAATTTCTTTGCCGTGACCAGCAACGCAACTTCTGCTGTCGCCACCACAACTGCAGGTGCTGCTGCTACCACCACCACACCTGCCGCTACAGTGACCGCCTCCAGCCTTTTCAGGTTAGAGTTAGTTTTTCACATCATTCTTCAGGCTGGTTTTGTTATTTTTGAAATGTGCAGATAAATTCTGAGACTGTAAACCGTCTTGTGAGCCATTTCTAATTCACTATTGAGTGACAGTTATATTTACTCTGTAGAGTTTCTCAAATATTCAAGATTAGCTGATGCTTACAATTTTGTCTATATCTATCTATCTATCTATCTATCTATCTATGTAATAAATAAATAAACTATCTGCAGTTGGACATGGGCATTAAATTTGTTTAAAGTGGCATTAAAAAGGGCATTAAAAAGCATTAAATTAGATTTGCTGATACCTGCAGAAACCCTGGCGGAGATATGGAATTGCCACTGGTTGCAGAATTTCATCTTGATATCTCTCTGCATTGAGATTGCCTCCAATGATGACAAGCCTCGTTTTTCCAGTGAGGGAGATGACGCCCCACACCATCACACTGCCTCCACCAAAAGATGTTACTCTATTGGTGCCACAATCAGCAAAACGTTCTCCGTGTCTTCTCCACACTTTGACCCTGTGATCCAACTGCCGGAGGCAGAATCTGGACTCATCGCTGAAAATAAGGTTCCTCCACATGTTCAGGTTCCAGTGCATGTGTTGCCGACACCGGCGTAGACAGGCCTGACGGTGAAGGGCAGTCATGGCAGGCCTCCTGGCAGCCCTATGAGACCGGAGATTGGCTGCATGCAGTCTGTTCCTGATTGTCTGGGCAGAGAGCCGTCGGCCATATGGTCCTGTAAACCTTGACTGCAAATCTGTAGAAGACTGCGGTTCCTAAGTGCTGACAGGATGAGGAAACAGTCTTCTTGGGGTGCTGTCTTCTTGGGGCGCCCACTTCATGGCCTGTCTCTAACTTCCCCCATTATATGGAATTTGGCGTTCAGTTTGCAGATGGTACTACGGCTCACTCCAAATAATGCTGCAACTTGGTTTTGCGGAACACCAGCTTGAAGTTGCCCTATCGCACGGGCCCTATCCAGATCAGTCAAATGTGGCATGCTGATTTTTGGAGCAGACACCAACTGACCACTGTAGCAGAGCCCATGCTCACAGTTGTTGACAATCAGGTGCCAATCTGATCTGAGCCAACCTGACTGTCAGCACCTGGAGGTACCAGAAGCTTAGTTCAAGTGACAAGCGTTTTGGCATTGGCAGAGAAGATTGGGCAAAAAAGCAGAATGCCAGGCGCAGAGAGAGTAATACTTACCAGCTCATTGTGTTGGGTGTAAAAGTTTGCTTTCACTTGCTTCTGCAGGAGCTGCTTCTCTCATCTAATTATCTGATCAGCATGCCCTGTGTTCACGGACCTACAAAAACCTTCGAAATTAGAGAGGAGACACAGAATGATACAAAGGGGCACACACAATTATGGATCATGACAAATATACTATATTATAAAAGTATCAAGGAGTTACACAGTGAGAAATATAAATGATGCATAGAAATTAGGTACTTTGATGCATATGTAACGTTTCGGGATTAACCACTCCTTCTCCTCTCTTCTTCCTCTCTTGCTTTTAATCTACATTTTCACTAGATGGAGATTGACCTGGCAGGCCAGATTGTGGTGCTGGACGAGGCCCACAACATCGAGGACTGTGCTAGGGAGAGTGCTAGCTTTACTTTAGAGGTTAACGATCTGCTGATGTCCAGGGATGAGCTAGATGGCATGGTCAAAATCAACATCAGACGCTCCAAACATGAGCCACTCAGGGACTTCTGCTATAGCCTGATCAAGTTAGTCATTCAGTGACTGAATTTTGCTCATCTGTGGATCTCATAATTTGAATAGATTTTTATTGAGGATGTCTTTTTGTCCACGGTGCAGCTGGATCCAGGAGAGCCAAATCCTGATGTCTGAGCGGGGATATGAGAGTGCTTGTAAAGTCTGGAATGGGATGGATATATTGGACATCTTTCACAACCTGGGCATCACTGCTGGCACCTTTAAAATTCTGAAGGTACATCAAATATCTTTGCTTTACTTGTAGACTTTTGAGGTTTACCATACCTTTACACTGCTATTATTCAGCCCAGTTCAAATGTTCATTCTAAGCCTTAAGCCCTGAGCCTTCCCAGATTTTGACTGATGTCAACTGTTATCAGCAGGGCAGGAATTTCACGAGGGCCACAAGGGCCATGACCCTCGTGCCCTCCTCATTTGGCCCTGTGCCCTTGAAAATAATATCTGCCATAAGGCCACAGTGGCCTTGATGCCCCGCCCGCACTGCCCCAGGTGATTTTGTGGTTTTCTCCTCTGCCTCTTTCCTGTCAACACGGCTTTGATACCTGCCTCTATTGAGAAAAAAATAATGCAATGAAATTCTGGAGTCTTATTGGGCAACATCAAATGAGACGATGCGTACATCAGCAGTGGGGGGTTTGATTCGAGCCTGGCATGAACCGCTCGGACGGGCTGTAACGATAGTTTGACACCAGTCTATCACCGGCCAACCAGGAGACTTCATCAAACGCCCGGGCAGGGATTGGCACCGAGACCCGGTATTAAACAACCCAAGGCAAGTTTAATCAACACCGTAATAACAGTAACCTCTGCCGTTATCGACGTCACTTTTTAAAGTTTCGGTTTCATCATCATTCTGCAGCCTCTCTCCTGCTCTTTGCATGTCACCCCTCACAGCGCACGCACACACACAGACACACAAACTCAACAGCAGAGAGGCCGCGGTGCAGATGAAGGGAATATAACTTCAAGATCACTCTAGTTGACGACAACTACACTTGTTACTGTGAGTAAGTGCAATAAAACTGCTGCCCTCCAAGCCAATAGGCCTACTTTATTAATACATGTGATCAGCATGTAGAAAGCCATATTTCAATCTGCTCTGTCCGCAGTCTCTCATTCTCCGCTATTATGATTCATGATCGTGGTCTACACAAGCACATTGCGCTCCCAAGGATAACAGCAAACTGTTAAAGACAAACTAAATGAATGCTGTCTGTATATAGGCTAACACTTCTGAAGATGTACCTGAGGCAGCCGACCTGCAGACAGTGAGTGTCCTCAGTAGAGGAGGGACAGAGAGGAGGATGAATGACTGATACTGATGTTTGTCTTCATGCTGAGATAACGTGACTTTCTTCACTCAGTATTGTGATGTCAGGAGGAATATTTATATTCCAGTCAGATATTACTGGGTTTTAAATAGTGACTTTGATGTTGTAAACATGACTGTTGATGCCATGGACTGTCTAAAACTATATCCTGTGTAACTGACCTATAAGGAAAGCATCAGGAGGTGAGGTGTGTGCATGTGTGTGTGTGGAGGAGAGGAGAGAGGGAGATGCTGGTAGAGAGATAGTGTGTGTTGTTAGATACTGTTAATGTCAGTTACTGTGCTTCTGTGTATTGATAGCTCTCTTTTAGTCTGTTTCTGCATTATGTTGAGGAGGGCCATGCCTGTGTATATAAATATATATATGTATTCAAAAAAAAGTGGATCGGCTGCTTGCTGCTAAAGACGTGGCCCGTCGACATAATCTGGTTTTGAAATGTGGCCCAGTTGAAATACACTCAACAAAAATATAAACGCAACACTTTTGTTTTTGTTCCCATTTTTCATTAGCTGAACTCAAAGATCTAAAACATTTTCTATATACACAAAAGACCATTTCTCACAAATATTATTCACAAATCTGTCTAAATCTGTGTTAGTGAGCACTTCTCCTTTGCCGAGATAATCCATCCCACCTCACAGGTGTGGCATATCAAGATGCTGATTAGACAGCATGAATATTGCACAGGTGTGCCTTAGGCTGGCCACAATAAAAGGCCACTCTGAAATGTGCAGTTTTGCTTTACTGGGGGGGTCTGGGGGGGGTCAGAAAACCAGTCAGTATCTGGTGTGACCACCATTTGCCTCACGCAGTGCAACACATCTCCTTCGCATAGAGTTGATCAGATTGTTGATTGTGGCCTGTGGAATGTTGGTCCAGTCCTCTTCAATGGCTGTGCGAAGTCGCCTTTGGAGACGGCTTATGGTAGAGAAATGAACATTCAATTCACGGGCAACAGCTCTGGTGGACATTCCTGCAGTCAGCATGCCAATTACACGCTCCCTCAAATCTTGCGACATCTGTGGCATTGTGCTGTGTGATAAAACTGAACATTTTAGAGTGGCCTTTTATTGTGGCCAGCCTAAGGGACACCTGTGCAATAATCATGCTGTCTAATTAGCATCTTGATATGCCACACCTGTGAGGTGGGAAGGATTATCTCGGCAAAGGAGAAGTGCTCACTAACACAGATTTAGACAGATTTGTGAACAATATTTGAGGGAAATGGTCTTTTGTGTATATAGAAAATGTTTTAGATCTTTGAGTTCAGCTACTGAAAAATGGGAGCAAAAACAAAAGTGTTGCGTTTATATTTTTGTTCAGTGTAGTAGCCTAATTGAATAGCCCTGCTGTAGTTTGTTTGTTAGCTATCTAACAACACATCAAAAATAATTGTAAGCTGGTCTTGTTCAGTGAATCAGTTTATCATGTACACTCAAAAAACATTTAGGCCTAATATTTAAGATTGTTTGCTTATAAATACATGAATCTGGTTGTTCTATATTTAAAACACATTGGGCCTCATTCATGAAAATTGAGTAAATCTGTGTGTAGATTTGCACATAAAAGCCTGCTCTACTAAAAACCTACTCTGGATTCAGGAACACAGCGGGAAACTCAGATTTGTGTATGATCATGAATGCCAATCCATCGTAAAGTGACAGCGCGCTCCCGGTAATCAGCAATTAGCATAAATCCCCGCCCATGAATAGCCAGTGACCACCATATAAGGAGGTGTAGGTGCATCCAGTCGACCTGTCAGTCACGGCGCAAAGAAAGAAAGACAGAGAAAGAAAAAAGAATTTTTCCGAAGCGTGAAGTGGACTTTTTTTTATTTTCTTTAGTTAGTAGTGGTGTGACAGGGACAGACAAAGCGAAGGCCTGGAGGGACGTAACAGATGCTGTTAATGTTGTCTCTGTGGCACAAAGAACCATGTCAGAGGTGAAGGGTAAATGGTTTGATATGAAACTGGAGCCAAAGAAACACATAAGCACACACACATAAAAAATACAGCAGCCACAGGAGGAGGAGGCTCACAGTCACAACTATCTGCAGACGAGCGCATCGCTGGCATAATTGGGGAGACCTCTCTGTCAGGAATTATTCCTGACGGAGACAGCAACATGCCTCCACTGGAGTCAACATCAAACCCAGACTGTAAGGTGTTGTATCATAATACATTCTGAAAATCATCATTGATAGCGTAGTGGTCACTAAACAAACAGAAGATTCATTTGTGGGGTTTTGAATGAAGTGGGAACGGGAAACCAGAGATGTTTTGTGCGTAATGGATAAACTCTAAATCAGTGATGGCTGTCGGAATGTAGAGCTATTTAACATTTATTTTAACAAATGATACGGATAACATATAGCCTACAGCAGTTTTGTATGCATTGTCTTCAAATTATTTGAATCTTAATAGCCTAAAGCTCTGTTTAATACAACGTAAATTAAATATTTTTCAAATCAGATTTATTCATTCAAATGATCAAAAAGCCACAAAGTGTTGTCTCAAATAATTCTTTCAGCTGCTCCTGCAGCTCCTGCTGAACCCAGGCACAGAGGCCGAAGAGGCTGTGATCCGGCTGTCCTTACAGATATTTTTATTATCATCATTCAACATGTAGAAAGAACGTGTAATCTATTGAATCGATTTACATAGATAATTCACAATCATAAATCTAATCTGGGTCTTAAACCTGCTAATTGCCAACTAATTTAACTAAATGTGTTATATTTTTAATATTTTGTTATGTTTAGATGACGTGTTTCAAAGGCATCTGTGTATTGTGTACATAACTAAAATTGTAATTTCCAATAGCGACAAGCAATATTTATGTGCTTTACTAAATTTACACAAGCACTACGAGTGGTCAGGAGCAGGAGTAGATTTTGTTAGTAGCTACGAAAAGATCGGAGCTACTAAAATATTGATGAATGCGGACATGCACGTAAATTTCCGTCTGCGAACAATTTACACACAAATTCCTTATGCTCACGTTTCATGAATGAGACCCATTGGTTTTATTAGTGCTATTAAATAAATCACATTATTACTTATTATACTCATTATTATTACTTGAGCTTGTTTTGTTTATTCATTTCACAGATAGTTATACATCCTTAGTCCTTAAATTAAATTCATTATGGACGTGGATCACACTCCTCAGCCTACCCGTTAAGGTCTACTCCAGGGTGCTGGAGAAGAGGGTCCGGTCGATAGTTGAACCTCAGATTGAGGAGGAGCAATGTGGTTTTCGTCCTGGACGCGGAACCGTGGACCAGCTCTTTACCCTTGCCAGGGTGCTGGAGGGGGCATGGGAGTTTGCCCAACCAGTCCACATGTGTTTTGTGGATTTGGAGAAGGCTTACGACCGTGTCCCCAGGGGCATCCTGTGGGGGGTGCTCCGGGAGTATGGGGTTGGTGGCCCCTTGCTAAGGGCCATCCAGTCCCTGTACTGAAGGAGCATGAGTCTGGTTCGCGTGGTTGGCAGTAAGTCGGACCTGTTCCCGGTGAGGGTTGGACTCCGCCAGGGCTGCCCTTTGTCACCGGTTCTGTTCATAACTTTTATGGACAGAATTTCTAGGCGCAGCTGAGTGGTGGAGGGTGTCAGATTCGGTGACGGGAGGATCTCGTCCCTGCTTTTTGCGGATGACGTGGTCCTCCTAGCTCCATCGAACAGTGACCTCCAGCTCTCGCTGGGGCGGTTCGCAGCCGAGTGTGAAGCGGCTGGGATGAGAATCAGCACCTCCAAGTCTGAGGCCATGGTCCTCAGCCGGAAAAGGGTGGATTGCCCACTCCAGGTCAGGGGGGAGGTCCTTCCTCAGGTGGAGGAGTTTAAGTATCTCGGGATCTTGTTCACGAGTGAGGGTAGGATGGAGCGGGAGATTGACAGGCGGATTGGGGCGGCGTCAGCAGTGATGCAGGCGCTTAACCGGTCCGTTGTGGTGAAGAGGGAACTTAGCCAGAAAGCGAAGCTCTCAATTTACCGGTCAATCTACGTTCCAACCCTCACCTATGGTCACGAGCTCTGGGTAGTGACCGAAAGAATGAGATCGCGAGTACAAGCGGCCGAAATGAGTTTCCTCCGCAGGGTGGCTGGGCTCAGCCTTAGGGATAGGGTGAGGAGCTCAGACATCCGGGAGGGACTCGGAGTAGAGCCGCTGCTCCTCCACATCGAGAGGAGCCAGTTGAGGTGGTTCAGGCATCTGGTAAGGATGCCTTCCAGATGCCTCCCTTGGGAGGTGTTTCGGGCATGTCCAACCGGGAGGAGACCTCGGGGCCGCCCCAGAACATGCTGGAGGGACTACATCACCCGGCTGGCATGGGAACGCCTCGGGGTTCCCGCGGAAAAGCTGACAAAGTGGCAGGGGAGAGGACTGTCTGGGCTTCTTTGCTGAGGCTGCTGCCCCCGCGACCCGGACCCGGATAAGCGGAGGACGACGACGACGACGATGGACGTGGACTTAAAATCAGTTTTATTTTATGGCCTTGCTGCCCTGGCTTTTGGCCTTTGTGCCCTCAAAAAATTGACAACGCAATAGGCCAAGTGGCCTTGCCCCTAAAATGATGAAATTCCAGGCCTGGTTATCAGTGTAAATGTCTGAGTGCAGGAGGGTGTATAAGGGCCTAATGGAATAGCTCTCTTTACAGTCATGTTCACTGAACACAGAAATGCCTGGAAATGTTCATTGAATTGATATTTTGTTAATTGTACCCTGATTATAAGCAAAATGGAACAGTTGGACCAAATAAACATATTTGGAAATAACCATCACGCATCATAAGATGATCAAATACATAAAGTGCTGGTTTGTGACATGGGTTTATTGTGCAAAAAAAAATTCTCTTGCCAGCTACATGCCGTTTTTATTATTATTATTATTATTATTATTAGTATTATTATTTTTATGGGCTTTTTGCCTTAAACAGGACAGGAGTCAGAACAGTTCCCAGTGGCTCTCAAGGGACGTCTCCCTGACAATCCCTGCAGCTGACCCTACTGGGGTGTCTGGCCCCATACGTTGTACCTCCTCCGCAGGCACATCCAGTAGCTAGCTTTCTCAGCCTCCTCTACCAGCTCCTTGATGGCCCTTTGCAGGCTTGTGCCTGTTGTCCCAGCAGCCCGGAGAAGCTGGCTGACCGACCTGCTCACGAAGCCCCTGCACCAACTTCCACTGGGTGGATGGATGCTTTCCAGCCTGCCTCTCTGCACTCTGCAGCCAGCTCAGAGTACTTGAGCCACTTAAGCTCATGCGCCGCTGTTATTCCCTCCTCTCAGGGGACAGTCAGCTCAATGATGAGTACCTGCTTGGCAGCTGTGGACCACATCACAACTTCTGGTCTCAGGGTCGTCTGGACGATCTTGTCCGGGAAGACCAGGTGCTTGCCGAGGTCCACACGCATCTCCCAGTCCTTTCCAGGGGTCAGCAGTGATTTTGAATGGCCTGCCACTGGCCTCTGCTGGCTCTCCCCCGGTCGGACGAAGGAAATGCCTGGTGTTCGTTTGCCAGTTAAGGTGTTTGTGGTTACTCTGCATTTCTCTAAGAGCTCAGCCAGCTTCCGCAGGACCTGGTTGTGCCGCCATCTCAGGCACCCCTGTGCCAGTGTCACTTCACATGATGACAGGATGTGCTGTAGGCCTGTCTGTTTTTGCTGCACAGGGGACACTTTTCTTCACCCCCAAACCACTGCGACAGGTTTTGTGGGCAGGGAAGGGTATCGTACACTGCCCTCACTACGAAGCTGAGCCATGCCTGTGGGGTTTGCCAGATGTCTCTCCAGGTTATGGCTCTGTGGATGGTGTCCTCCCACCGAGTCCACGCCCGCTGTTTGCCCTGGGACACAGCCTTGATGAGATAGCGCTCCCGCTCCACCCATGACACCTCTTCCATGATCATGACCTTCTTCTCCTTCCTTGAGGCTTTGGACCAGAATGTGACTGATTCTCCCCAGCCAAACCCAGCCTGGCCTTCCTGCACGCTTCCCATGATCTCTTTATGCTTCAGCCTGCTTATAGTGTTGTCCACCTCCACCTGAGCCCTCCACTTGCAGTCTGTTCGGACATCCACTGCTGCGCCCCTTACAGACTGGTTCCTGGATTCCTTCAGCTCGACGACAAGACAAGCCTCCTCCAACTTGTACCCTGTGCTTATGGCTTTTAGTGGGAGCTGAAGGGTCTTCCTGCCAAAGAGACCTGCGTCTGAGAAGCAGCAAAGGAGGCCTAACCACTTCCTGATGTAGCGGTTGGCGATGCCATCCAGCCTGTTGGTCCAAGTCGATGGAATTTCACACACCTTCAGAGGCCACATCACACGCTAGAACAGTGTGAGTTGGTAGCAACACAGCTTCAGTTTCCCAGGGAGTTGGCTGCTGTTAATCCTTGTCAGGCCGTGGGTCAGCTGCTTCTGCACCACCCTCCCCGTCTGTTTGTCGGAGAGGTCAGAAACATACTCCCTTCCCAGACTTCGGATTGGCTGCTCTGCCAGAAGTGGGATCTTCTCTCCTCCTGCCGTGAACACTGTCCTGTCGCTTCTCACCCCTTTCTTGATCGAGAGACTCTGGGACTTTGCAGGTTTGATCTTCATTCTTGCCCACCCTGTGAGCTCATCTAGGCGCTTGAGGAGCTTTGCTGTACATGGAACTATCTGCAAGATGCTCGTCACATCATCCATGTAACTTCTGAGAGCAGGCGACCACTCCCTGGACGGCAACCTCAGGCCCCTGGCCATCTGCCTTGCTCCGCTGAGGACGATCTCAAATCAACTTCCAGTTGTTGCCACCCTGTGAAGCTTTCCAGGGTGAAGCACATGTGGAAATTGCTAAAGTACTTGGCAATGTTTCTGGTGACAGATGATGGAACGTAAAAGAATTCCAACACAAAGTTGATGAGCTTATGGGGCACTGACCCCATAAGCCCATCGACTTTGTGTACGTGTTGTCCATTAAGAAGTTGGTCATTCTTCTCGCAGGGACTGAGAAGAAAACTTCCCCTTCCACGTTCAGTAAGGCGATGCTCATGAATTGGTTCATGGTGTTGGTATTCTGCTCCTTGGGAATGAATATTGCTACTGCCTGTTGCCATTCAGCTGGGATGGAGTCCTTCTTCTAAGCGTCCCTCATGAACTTCCACAAAATCTTGGCCACTTGTTGGCAGTTCTTATAGAATTTGTAGCATTTTTAAGGAAGCCTGTTCGGCCCAGGTGCTGAGACTGACCTTTCCCTTTTGAGGACCTCTAGGACCTCCACAGCCTTGGTGGGGAGGTGTCAAAGAGGATGCTCTGGGGTGCTGGGCGTGGCACATATCCTGGTGAGCCCAGTGGTGTATTTTTGGCTGCATCTCTGTACTGGTTCTTCACAGCCTCCCACTTTGCTTTTCCTCCAGCACCTCCAGTCGCTGACGGGCATACCTGAAAGGATCCTTGAAGGAATCTCTCCTTTCCTTCTCCTTCTTCTTCCTCCGCCTCCTACTCCGGTCTGCTCGGCATAGCTTCGCCAGCTTCTGTTTGAGCTCATCCCACAGAAGTTTGAGGGCTGCTTTTTCTTCTGGGAGTGCTTTCCTCCAGTTCATGCGTAGCTGGCGTCTGTTGTATAGGAGCTCCTCAATGTGCTTCTCCCTCCGTCCTCTCTGCAGCGGGGCTTGTCCTCTACCTTGCCTCGCAACAATTGCTCCAAGACTCCACTCAGGTCTCAGGACAAAATAAGCCTCCTGGCAAACAGTGAGCAAAAGGCCATCATATTTATATAGCACCTAGGAAGTGTGGCATCCACTGGAACCACACCAAATAATGAAATCAGTGGGGATGGGTGTATTGATTTCTCACATATTCTACGTAATGTCTCAAAGATAGATTGCCAAAAGTTGTATAGCTTGGGATATGACCAAAATATGTGTATCAATGTGGCAGGAGCTTGCTTGCATCGATCACATGTAGGGTCAGTTTCTGTCTTAATCTTAGATAATCTGTCTTTGGTGCAATGAAGACAATACACTATTTTAAACTGAACCACGGTTTGCTTAAGGCATGTTTAGGAGGAGTAAATTCTCTCTATAATTTTTGCCAAACTGCCAAACGAGAAAAAAGGTGCACATTTGAACAGGCTGCCATGGAACATTCATATTTGGTGCACATTTGAACAGGCTGCCGCTCCTGTGAGAATGCTCCCGTCAGCACGGACGCAGACACGTGCATCTTTGGCACGCGGACACGCGCCTTGTCAGTTTCAAGCGGCACCATGCGGCAGCGAGAGCTCCGCTCCTTTAAGTTTAACACGGACAATTAACAACTTTCTCGTTCTCTCTTTTGATGTGTGTGCATGAATGATTAAAGCGAGAAGCCGCCCATGTTTACAGATTGTATATGCGTATTTGTAAGAATTGAGTGTAAAGCTATTTTTCCTTTTGTTTATTTCAGAACCACACACACACACACACACACACACACACACACTACACTTGTGAACCTCCTGCATTGAAAATTAAAGTATCCTCTCAACCCTGATTCTCTGGCCGGAATCATTTACTCCGATAAATCGGTGCAAGTCTACATTTGATGATACATTGAGGCTGCATTGAGGTCACCGTTATACTGTGCTTCAATTTTTCTGCTATAGTTCATTTTTGCCCTAACTATTGCACACTTAACTTCTCTGGAAATGTCTTTCAGCTCATGAGGATTCCCTGTATAGAAGATTTTTTTCTTTTTGTTGAACAGATTTGAGGTCTTCAGTAATCCATGGGTTGTTATTTGAGTACGTAACAACCTTTTTAGTTGGGTTAGCTAATTCCTCACAAAAAGAGATATAGGGGGACACAGTGTCACACAGCTCGTTAATATCCTGGCAAGCGTCAGAGAAACACTCCCAGTCAGTACTAGGGATGGGCAAACGATCAAAATTCAGTATTCGATCATCAAAAAAATTAACGATCAATTATTGATGAATTGATATGTGAGTATTTCAAAAGAGAGAAAACAAAAGAGTACAGTGCAGACTGTCACCGCAAGAGAGCGCAGCTGCCCCAGTTTTGAGCCCCCAGGCCAAAGAGGAAGAATGGCGCGCATGCGCAGTTCACCCCTGGGTGTTTACAACTGTTGCCAGCCAGTGGTTACAGGCTTCAGTTTTCAGCGAAACCCGTCTTTCAATGGCGTAGTGTTTTCAAAGGCCTCAAGGGAAGCTGCCGAGGCTTTGGAGGGCCATGAGAGCCTCCGTCTGTTTATGTTTTCTTTGCCTGGAATAGGTCCGGCGGGGGATCTTCTAGGCACGGCGGCTTGCCGGGCCTGTAGCTTTGTAGGGGAAACACTGCGACTATCGAGCAAAATTATTTGTGATCGATCAAAATCCTTAACAATCAATCATTGATAATTGAAAATTGATGCCCATCCCTAGTCGGTGCAGTCAAAACATGCTTGCAAAAATGAGACACTATCGTTATCGTTAGTCTTAACCTCCTTCTCTGTACATTTAAGACGCCTGAAGGTGGGCTATACACAGGCATCAGGTCCACACTATTGTGGAACAAAGCACCGAGGGAAAGCATCGGTATGGACTTAAAAGCATCGTGCACCTATCCGTAACACAGGTCAATCATTGAGTTTTTTTGTGTGGTGGCGCAAGATACAGTACAGGCCAAAAGTTTGGACACACCTTCTCATTCAATGCGTTTTCTTTATTTTCATGACTATTTACATTGTAGATTCTCACTGAAGGCATCAAAACTATGAATGAACACATGTGGAGTTATGTACTTAACAAAAAAGGTGAAATAACTGAAAACATGTTTTATATTCTAGTTTCTTCAAAATAACCACCCTTTGCTCTGATTACTGCTTTGCACACTCTTGGCATTCTCTCCATGAGCTTCAAGAGGTAGTCACCTGAAATGGTTTTCCAACAGTCTTGAAGGAGTTCCCAGAGGTGTTTAGCACTTGTTGGCCCCTTTGCCTTCACTCTGCGGTCCAGCTCACCCCAAACCATCTGGATTGGGTTCAGGTCCGGTGACTGTGGAGGCCAGGTCATCTGCCGCAGCACTCCATCACTCTCCTTCTTGGTCAAATAGCCCTTACACAGCCTGGAGGTGTGTTTGGGGTCATTGTCCTGTTGAAAAATAAATGATCGTCCAACTAAACGCAAACCGGATGGGATGGCATGTCGCTGCAGGATGCTGTGGTAGCCATGCTGGTTCAGTGTGCCTTCAATTTTGAATAAATCCCCAACAGTGTCACCAGCAAAACACCCCCACACCATCACACCTCCTCCTCCATGCTTCACAGTGGGAACCAGGCATGTGGAATCCATCCGTTCACCTTTTCTGCGTCTCACAAAGACACGGCGGTTGGAACCAAAGATCTCAAATTTGGACTCATCAGACCAAAGCACAGATTTCCACTGGTCTAATGTCCATTCCTTGTGTTTCTTGGCCCAAACAAATCTCTTCTGCTTGTTGCCTCTCCTTAGCAGTGGTTTCCTAGCAGCTATTTAACCATGAAGGCCTGATTGGCGCAGTCTCCTCTTAACAGTTGTTCTAGAGATGGGTCTGCTGCTAGAACTCTGTGTGGCATTCATCTGGTCTCTGATCTGAGCTGCTGTTAACTTGCCATTTCTGAGGCTGGTGACTCGGATGAACTTATCCTCAGAAGCAGAGGTGACTCTTGGTCTTCCTTTCCTGGGTCGGTCCTCATGTGTGCCAGTTTTGTTGTAGCGCTTGATGGTTTTTGCGACTCCACTTGGGGACACATTTAAAGTTTTTGCAATTTTCCGGACTGACTGACCTTCATTTCTTAAAGTAATGATGGCCACTGGTTTTTCTTTAGTTAGCTGATTGGTTCTTGCCATAATATGAATTTTAACAGTTGTCCGATAGGGCTGTCGGCTGTGTATTAACCTGACTTCTGCACAACACAACTGATGGTCCCAACCCCATTGATAAAGCAAGAAATTCCACTAATTAACCCTGATAAGGCACACCTGTGAAGTGGAAACCATTTCAGGTGACTACCTCTTGAAGCTCATGGAGAGAATGCCAAGAGTGTGCAAAGCAGTAATCAGAGCAAAGGGTGGCTATTTTGAAGAAACTAGAATATAAAACATGTTTTCAGTTATTTCACCTTTTTTTGTTAAGTACATAACTCCACGTGTTCATTCATAGTTTTGATGCCTTCAGTGAGAATCTACAATGTAAATAGTCATGAAAATAAAGAAAACGCATTGAATGAGAAGGTGTGTCCAAACTTTTGGCCTGTACTGTACATATTGTTCATACATCCTCAGGGTTTTACTCAAGGTTCATCGATTAAAATCACCAAGAATAAACTTTGGAGCATCAGGGCAGATAGCGTCCAGTCTGTGGGTTAGTCAGCAATCAGCTGAGCAGCGGCTGACACGTTAGCCCACGAATGAATGTAAACAATAGTAAAAAACAGCTGCTGGAACTCTCGAGGCAGATAGTATGGACAGAGAGAGATTGAAAGGAGTTCAGTATCACGAGACCATATCCTCTCTCGCACAATAGCAGTGTTACAGTATCTCTGGTTAATGTAGAAGCAGACTCCCCCTCCTTGTGATTTTCCTGTGATCTCCGGTGAGCGGTCCAACTGAAGCGGGCTACCAAACCCGCTGAGTGATAAGTCCTCATCACGGTCCGAGTCAGAGAGCCACGTTTCAGTAAAAGCAAGAAGACACGTTTCCTTAACTTCTGTCTTGATTCTAGCCCATTCTTCCAGCGTTGTCTATCGACCGAACATTGGATAGCAGGACAGTAAGCAGTGGAGGAAGCCTGCGCTGATTGTCAAGGCTCATGGTTTTGAGCCTCCGACGTATTCCTCCTCTTTTCCCCCTTTGTCGTCGGGAAGGCTTGTGATCTGGACAGCGCTGTACATGCAGCTCCTCCGGAATGTTCGTGGGGACTTCTCCTTTGGCCATGCATAATGATAGGACAAACTCACGAGTGAGTGTAACTTGGCTGAGATGGCTTCCAGAGTTGCCATGAAGTCCCTCCACTCCAACGCAGAGGACGTTAAGATAAACCATAATAACATATAGAAGCACCATCAATTGTGACAGTATCCCCATGGTTTGCATGCTTATTCTTACTTGGCTGACACCTCAAACTGTGCTCCACATATGTAAAAAAAAAAAACAACATAGGCCTGGCCTGTTGGCCTGGGCCAACAGCTGTGAGTCACACATGGAGAAGTGCCCCGGAAGAGATCAGAGATAGAGATCAGAAAGCGCACGTATTCCGCTTCTTGACCAGATATCCAAAGCCTCGTCCATCACTGATGTGGTGAACATGTGGTGATATCTTGTTACAGGTGCAGAATAAGAGAGGTCAGTGAGATTGAAAGACTGTCTAAACTGATACCAGGTTTTACGTGAGTGGATAACCACTGGATTAGAAGTGAAAGTTGAGATAGGCTGATCTAATGGTATTTGGGGTTGATCATTAGCCTTACAGAGAGCTTTATGGTCATGTGTAACCCAAATACCTGGATATCTGAATTTTTTGAGGCTGATTTTCAAGGGAGCAGACCCAAAATGCAGAGGTAGTGGGCATGAGTTCACTTTTCTGAAGGTAAACTCCATAGCCAGATAATTTTCCAGACTTTGCAAGTAAAGTCAGTAAATCGGGAAAACCTGAGAGGGTGTCTGTTTGAATAATAACATGTCGTCTCCGTAAAGCGAAACTTCATGTTCTGAACCTGCCCAGTGAATACCCTTGATAGAAGAGCTCTGGCTCTGTAACGATTCTTTATAAATCCTGTCTGATTGGGTGCAATGATAAAGGGGGTAATCTTTTCAAAGTGGTGTGCCAACATTTTAGCAAGAATTTTGGCATCTGTATTCAACAGCGAGGCAGGGCGAAATGGACTGCAATTGAAAGGGTTTTTATCCATTTTAAATAAAAGAGAAATAACTGCTTTACGCATGGTTGGAGGTAAGGAATTTGAGGTATAATACTCTTCAAATATCAACAGTAACAAAGGGGAAAGTAGATTAGATTTTTTCTTTTAATTCAGCTAGGAAACCATCTGGCCCTGGAGATTTGCCACTCTGCATGGTTCTGATTGCCGAGTGTTTGCCCAGCCTTTTCCCCGTGTTCATAGTAGCTATGTTTTGATTTGGAAATAAGGTATTCAGCCTGTCAAGTAGACAAGAGATCAAACTCTGTCTGTAATGACAAATGTTTTTTAATTATATCTGCATTTGGGGAGTGACTACACGTCTAATTCTAGTATCTCATCTGTCAATTTTTAAAATGTTAAGAGACAACCTTTTTGTTATTTGTGCAATTTAAAATTGTTTGGCCCCTTAAATATGCCTTTGATGACTCCCATACAATATATGGTGACATCTCTGGTGTTTTCACCTACAACGTTTTGGTCATGGACCTTCATCAGGTAGATAGAGATCATCTACCTGATGAAGGTCCATGACCGAAACATTGTAGTCTATTAAATTCAAACTTTTTCTGCAAGTGCAGACAGTGTGCGGGTGTTGTTCTTTTTGATTCATTGTTTGCCCCACCTACGCACCTCTCTAAGACTGTTTTGGTGTGCACAGGACTTTTTTGACTTTTGAAAAAATGTATATCTAAAATGTAAATATGTGCTTCATGTTCTTATTTTGGTAATTATTTGTAATTATCCACAACATTGTTTTTTTCTCACATATTCCACTGTGTTTCCATGTGACAGCAAAACCTGGCAGCAGTGTTGGAGAAAGAGGAGCATGTTGGTGTTATCAATGGTAAAGAGGATGTCGTTGAGGTACCAACCATCAGCTCAGCTTCCTCCACTGTCCTCAAAAACCTCTTCATGGTGCTGGGCTTCATCCTTTCCTCTGAAGACACCTGCAGGTCAGACACAACAAAGATGTCAACTAGACGTCTTAAGCACTATTCGGACAGGATTAGTTTTACCTGGGCACGTGGGGTAATGTCACTTTACCACAGGACGTCAGTAATATTAATGGCCGATTTGCACGAGATAAGAAATATCAGTACTATAATAACTACTATAACTATAATATCAGTAACTACCACAAGTGGGAGGGGTAAATCCATTCACGCACCGCCGTCCCCTCCTGCCGTCATGTGCGTATGATAGGACTGTCAAAAGCACTATGAAATTGAGTTCGAATATTTTCGACTTAATTTAGTAGAGTTTGAATAATAATAGAATTTATTATTAGGGCCCGAGCGATGACGAAGTCGTCCGAGGACCCTATTGAAATCGCGCTGTTTATTGTTATTATTAGGGCCCTAGCGACGACAAAGTCGTCCGTGGAGGACCCTATTGAAATCGTGCTGTTTCTTAGGGCCCGAGCGACGACGAAGTCATCCGTGAGGACCCTATTGTAATCGTGCTGTTTATTAGGGCCCGAGCAATGACGAAGTCGTCCGTGAGGACCCTATTGTAATCGCGCTGTTTATTAGGGCCCGAGCGACGACGAAGTCGTCCACGGAGGACCCTATTGAAATCGCGCTGTTTATTATTATTAGGGCCCGAGCGACGACAAAGTTGTCTGAGGACCCTATTGAAATCGCGCTGTTTATTATTATTAGGGCCCGAGCGACGACAAAGTCATCCGAGGACCCTATTGAAATCACGCTGTTTATTATTATTAGGGCCTGAGCGACGACAAAGTTGTCTGAGGACCCTATTGAAATCGCGCTGTTTATTATTATTATTAGGGCCTGAGCAACGACGAAGTTGTCCGTAGGACCCTATTGTAATCATGCTGTTTATTAGGGGGCCAAGCCCGAGGGGCCGAGGGAGCGCGTATGCAAGCAGATGTGTTTCTGAGGACCAGCGGTGCTCGGAACCCCATTGTTTTTGTAAAGATTTTTATTTTTATTCTTCCGTAGGTAAAAGTGGTGCTGCAGGCTAAACCGTGCAAGGGAGGGCGGTGCAATTTGGAGGGGTGGTCCAGACCCCTGCACGTACCTCAGATGCAAAAAACTATGTATATCTGCCTGCAGGGGGCGCTATAACCTAGGCCAATGCATTTTTGCCTATAGCTCCCACACCGTATGTCCCACATTCAAAAATCTTGTATCCCCAGCTTCCCTGAATAGAGCTGAATCACTTTGCCATAGGCCACGCCCACTTGAGCCAAGGAATTTTTTTCGCAAAATCGCGAAAACTGGAAAACCTACTTTTTCGAATTTCTCCTTGGGATTTTGTCCAATCTGCGTGAAACTTTACATATACACTCTTCTACTGGACCTGATCTGAAGTTATCAAAAGAATTTTATTCGGTCAAAAAATGCGCAAATTATTAACAAACAAACTTCTATAGCTAGCTATAAAAATGCAAACTGTTGGATATCTCGGTCAAACTAAATGCTATTAACACCAAATTTGAGATCATTGGTTGGCATAAGACTGTGAGGGTATGAGCCGAATTTGGCGAATTTTGGCAACTAGGGGGCGCGATAAATATGGTAAGTTTATATCTCTTGAACGGCTGTACCGATTTCTACGAAATTCGGTTGGTATGATGTAGGGCCAATTCTGAGGTCATATCTTGAAGGTGGTCATGACTGGTCAATGTGGGCATGGCTTATTACAAGATAAACAACAAACATTAATGTCAGCCAAACTATTATGCTGAGGGCTTTGAAATTTTAAGGGTACATATAGAATAGGTCACAGATCTTCCGTACCAAAAATTGCACATGTACTCTACTAGGTGGCGCTATAACGGATGCAAACGCGTTTTCGCCTGCAACTTACACATTTTAAATGACACTTTCACAAACATTATATCCATGTGTTCCCTGGATAGAGCTGGGTTTTCTGACACAGGCCCCGCCCACTTCTGCTGCACATTCTCTTTACTAATTCGCCACATGTCCAAAACCTACTTTTTCGAACTCTTCCTACATTTTAAGTGCCACCTGCCTGAAACTTTGCACGTAGAATCTCCAGATGTGTCTGATGAAAAGTTATCAAAAGAATTTTGGCACTCCAAAAAATGCGCTTGTTACAACCAAACAATCTTTTTTGCTAGCTAAAAAACACACATTGTTTCATATTTCGCTCAAAGTAGATGCTTTCAACATCAAACTTAAGTCACTCGTTCCCGAGGTCATCCAGAAGCTTTGTGCCAAATTCATCGCAAATCGGTCTATAGGTGGAGCTATAACGGATGCAAAGGCAGTTTTGCCTGTAACTTCCACATTTTAAATTACACATTCATAAACATGCGCTCGCCCAGAGCCCGTCGTCCTTCGGGGACAACTTCCATGGGCTCTGTGGGACGCGGGGACCGAGTCGCACGGGGGGGCTTGGCCCCCGTTCATAACTGCTTGCAGTTCTAGTTATTATTATTAGGGCCCGAGCACCTAGCGGTGCGAGGACCCTATTGAAATGCAAGGATTTTTTATTATTAGGGCCTGAGCGACGACGAAGTCATCCGAGGACCCTATTGAAATCGTGCTGTTTATTATTATTATTATTATTATTCTTGCGACATTTCGTGCCCCAATTTCGCCCCTTTCCCAAATTTCAAAATGCTTCTAACTTTCCACATTCGTCCGGCCGCATCCGAAATTCGATATTTTTGGGTGGTTGCACATGGTCGACGCGAAATGCCGAAATAGCGCCCCCTACAAATTTTCAAAATACCCTCTCCATTGGGGTTAGTTTGTCGTAGGCAAACGAAATTTGGTACACACATGCATCATACCGAGACACACAAAAAAGTCTCCTGACGTCATGGTAAAATCCCAACAGGAAGTCGGCCATTTTGTTTTGAATTTTTTCATTACGGCGATTTCCACAACTTAACTTTGAACGAACTCCTCCTAGGGATTTTGTCCGATCGACTTCAAAGTTGGTACAGATCATCCTGAGAACATGCTGATCAAAAGTTATTAAAAGCTTTTCTCTATGTCAAAGGGCGTGGCCGCTAGGGCGTGACAAATTTTGGCGACTTTTCATTTTCTTGCCATCGAATTTGGAACGGCTCTCCCGCCCACATACTTGATCTCAGCAGCTTCAAACTTGCTGGACATGATGATGGCTCTGCCCCGAACGCCCCGATATGTTAATATCCCACCTTACTCATAGCGCCCCCCGGTGGTAACAGGAAGTTACCAGTTTTTACTTTAACATGTACTAATGCCACAAACTTGAGCGTATCAACTTCATTCCACTTCTAATGCATGCAGAACAAGTTGGTGAAGCTACCTTATGAACGCTGTAAAGCTTCGTCTAATGGTGTCCATGTGCCGGCGTGGTGACTATCGATCCCTCGCTACCAAATACGTTTGGCTTTTTGATGGCTTCAGCAACCTTGTTTCCTCATGAAAATGGATACACAGGTCAAGAATGGCAAGCTCTTACATGTGACAGGGGCGTTGCCCATGGGGGGGACAAAATGCCTCTATAGCGCCCCCTTGAAATTTTCAAAAACCCCTCCCCATAGGGTTTTTTTTTGGAGTAGGAACATGAAAATTGGTACACATGTGTATGTTGTCCAGACGCACATAAAAGTCTCTTGCACCAATGGTCTACTCCAAACAGGAAGTCAGCCATTTTGATTTTGACTTGTCATTTTGGTGTGATTTCCACGTTGTATTTTAACAAACTAGTCCTAGGGATTTCATCCAATTGACTTCAAATTTTTTACAGATCATCCAGAGACCATGCTGATCAAAAGTTATTAAAAGCTTTTCTCTATGTCAAGGTGTGTGGTTGCTATGGTGCCTCCCTCGCCACCAAATACGTTTGGCTTTTTGATGGCTTCAGCGACCTCATATCCTCATGAAAATTGACACACAGGTCAAGAATGGCAAGTTCTTGCATCTGATAGGGGCGTCGCCCATGGGGGGGGGACAAAATGCCTCTATAGCGCTCCCTTGAAATTTTCAAAAAACCCTCCCCATAGGGTTTTTTTTGGAGTAGGAACATGAAAATTGGTACACATGTGTATGTTGTCCAGACGCACATAAAAGTCTCTGGCACCAGTGGTCTACTCCAAACAGGAAGTCGGCCATTTTGATTTTGACTTTTGGCGTGATTTCTACATGTTGTATTTTAACGAACTAGTCCTAGGGATTTCATCCAATCGACTTCAAATTTTTTACAGATCATCCAGAGACCATGCTGATCAAAAGTTGTTCTCTGCATGTCTGTAGGTCAAAGGGCATGGCTGCTATGGCGCTGCCATTTTTGATCCATCGCCATGCATATTCAAGCAGCTCTCTCTCCCACATACTTCATCCAAACTGCTTCAAAATTTCTGTACATGACGCCTACATCAACGCCTCCACATGCTCGTAGGCAATCTCGCTCATGGCACCCCCTTGTGGAAACAGGAAATGCCATCTTTTACACTGACAAAGACCAACCTCAAGCTCCTGACCTGATCAACTACATTTTGTGGCCATATGACGATCAAGTTGATGAATCTCCACAGTGACACACGTGTCCTGTCATGTTGCAGGCTGCCGCGGCCATGACTTTTCATCCTTCGCCACGGAACATCAACTTGGTATAAATTCTTCATGCATTGTCCGATTTGCTCGAAATTGATGGTGCAATATGAACGTGACACTCGGATGAAAACACCCGTTCTGACCTCAATATAGTGCCAGGTATGACCAACTTCTGCCTCACTGTCTGAGCCATGTTTGGATACTTCAGTGCGTAGTTTTCCACCACAAGAGTGGGTCCTGGTCGGCTTGTAGTGGTGTCTCATTCTGGTAACGTTTCATCTCTTCTTCAAAAAGGGTAGGCAGGGAGGCAGCAGGTGCACCACTCTCCCTGTATGTCTCCCCGAACAGGTCACACATTGCGGACAGCGCAGTGGGTGGTGTTGGCGCAGTGGGCTCCTCCATCGGCACCTCTCCCTCCCTCGCTGCGTCCCTCTTTGGCCCGGCTTGTGCGCGAGCCATCTCCGCCCGAACGGGATTCGCCATGATATACAACATTATTGATAGTATTAATTAATTATTAATGATATTCAAATTATCAAATTTAGGTTCGAACTTATAAAAAAAAAATATATTCGAATATATTTCTAACTTCGATTTTTTTTTTTTTGGACAGCCCTAACACACATATTTACTGCTGTTCTATTCACACGGGATTAGTATTACCTGAGGTAATTTTCCGGGACCCTGTTACAGAAGGTCAAAGTCGCGGTAATCTTTACTGATATCGTGTGGTAATGATTACTGACATGGCACATTCGGACGGGACTAAAATCTCTGATAATAATTACTTTACCCCATGTCCCTATGTAAAACTAATCCCGTCCAAATAGGGCTTAAGTCATGCCAATGCCTCAGATGAACTGTTGTGCAGGGTATAGAATTAAACGATTGTCTCACACATATTTACTGCTGGTCTATTCACACGGGATTAGTATTACCTGAGGTAATTGTCCGGGACCCTTTTACAGAAGGTCAAAGTCGCGGTAATCTTTACTGATATCGTGCGGTAATGATTACTGACATGGCACATTCGGACGGGACTAAAATCTCTGGTAATAATTACTTTACCCCATGTCCCTATGTAAAACTAATCCCGTCCAAATAGCGCTTAAGTCATGCCAATGCCTCAGATGAACTGTTGTGCAGAGTATAGAATTAAACGATTGCTCAGTCGTCTGTGTGTTTGTAGGTTTGCTGAAGACTACCGCATTGCTCTCCAGAAGAGTTATGCTTGGACGAACCAGGCACCACCAGATGTCCCTGATGCCCAGGGCTTTATCGTTCGGTCACACCGTAGACAGCGCCAAAGCATCAGAGTCAAGACAGAAGTACTGACACTCAGCTTCTGGTGCCTCAACCCTGCTGTGGTGAGAGTTTAGAGATGGCACATCCTGTCATGTAGGCTGTAATGATACATAACTAAAATCTATATAAACATAATTAATGTATGACTTATTATGGTCTGTAATAAATGTTAACTGCCAGGTGCTGGTAAAATGTGTCACAACAATTAAAAAAGACTTAAGATTTTTCCAGCTCTAAAACCTCAACTGCACCCTTAATATGATTTGACTGTAGCATAAATTACATCTTAAAAACCCATTGGAGGTTCATTAAGTCTGTGTTTGTGTCTCCCAGGCTTTCTCTGACATGAGTAGGTCGGTGCACAGCATTGTGCTGACATCAGGAACCCTGTCACCCATGGGCTCCTTCTCCTCTGAACTTGGGGTGAAATTCTCTATCCAGCTGGAGGCCAATCATGTTATCAACAAATCTCAGGTCAGTAGCTTTACTCAGATTACTTAGCCTCTGGCAATGATGCAGCATATGCATTTTGTTGCTCCTCTGACTGTATACTGTATAAGGGGATATTTATTCCTGGTTATCAGATTTAATAATAAAGGCCAAGACAAACCAAACAACTTCAGAGAGCTAGCAGCAATGAAGGCCCCCTGCTGTGTCACCCAATATTGCTGTGTCTGTGCCAGAAAGTTGCACATAAACACACCACAAAGACTACAGCCGTCATTCAGAAAGGCTTACTAAGCCAGTTAGCACATTAACAACACAATCCAATGTTGAAAGAACAGAGCATAAGAGGAAAGAAAAAAAAAAAAAAAGAAGCAGAGGGGGCCAGACAAGGAGCAATGCTGCAGGACACACCACACGGACTAGGGCGACACACTTTCAACAACAGCGTACACACAGAAAGTGGCATACACCACTTTTTAACACAAACTTTGGGATTTATAAAAGTCAAACTTGACGGGAAAATGTGAGGTCTAACACGGAAGATCTGACCAGTGCGTATGCACAAAAACTGTAAACTCGAGAAACTGCGACCCCGTGGCAGAAAGATGAAAAGGAGTAAGTGTTGTGAATTTGATATCATTGCAAACTTGGTTCAGAGCCAACTTCAGATTTTAGTGGAGCCCATGCCGTAGACACTCTCATCAAGATGGAAATTTAGTTAATGAAACCCGGGGAAGACGTCCAGATAGTCAATAAAGTACTCGGGTAGAAGAGATAGGCATAGACGGAAAGCCTTTTGGGAGCTGGTGCAAAAAATTAAGGGACCCGGGTGCGTGTTTCTGCACATTGTGCTCACGTAAATTGATGTATGCAACCAGCGGCAAGAAAGTCATATCACGGCATGAATTAGACCCCCGTCATAAAGCCACTGTGTGTGCAATAAAGCACGTAATGCATTTACTGGGAGTTGCAGTCACCGCTGACATACTGGCGTCGATGACAAATCGTGTTGTCTTGTTAATAGGCTTGTTCGAGATGAACTGCGCCTCGCTTGGAAAGTTGACGAGAGCAGGCGGCTGCAGCGGGGGGCGGTGACAAAAAGCCGCAGTCAAGTCGGACAGTTTGCCGACAGTTTCCAGCAGCCTTCAGTTTGTACAGGAAGTCACAGAAACACTTAGGCTACATCTTGTCCCATATGATGTCGATTTATTAAAATGTTATCAGACCCATGTATCAGTTTGTTTTCAGTCTCCAGTTGTTTTAGTTACAATAGATTTATTAAAATGGTTTATAGGCGATCTGTAATTTATGTTCATGGTTCAACCTCCATTTTACATGATTTAGGATAAGGTTAGGATTTTTTTTTTTTTGCTATCACCCCTGTTTATGAAAACAAGAAGTATTTTAAGAAAGCATTCGAGTCAAGACAATCAGATTGTTTGTCAAACAGCTATGGCAACTGAATCCCCCATTTGTTTTTTTCAGATAGTCACTGAAACTGTCTGACAGCTTGAAACATCCCCCAGTTTTCTGTCTAAATAAATCACCGCAAATAGCCTTAACACCTTGATATTGGACCACTTCTTCTTGACTACTGAAACAGTCTGAGGTGTCAGCATTTGCAGCATCTGCCACCAGCTGCCACTCCGCTGCATTTTTAGCCTTAGTAATGTCCATATTGAGTCCACCAAACAACATTGTCTTTCTGTTATCAACCTCCTCAACAAGAACTTCAACTTCACATTGTGTAAAGTTTCATTTTTTACCTTTTAAGGCTACTTTTGCTATGCTCTCCTTTGTGCTGTTTCTTGTTAATGAATATTAATTCAGGGTGTTTCACTAGCCATTTATAGGCATCTATGAGTGGGGCAAGACGCTCACTCACCTGCGCCACATTTTGAGTTGATTGTGATTTATGAAGGGAAGCAGGCGTGGGACATGCATGCGTGCACACTGCTATAAATCAGGATATTTTTGTGCGTAAACACTTTCTGTGCTTTGTTTGTACGTCACCTTTAGTCACCTTTCCGGCACACGGTTTTATAAATGAGGCCCCAGGTCTCCAAAAGGTTAATCACAGTGGGAAAGAAGAGCTGTGTATGTGTCAGCAGGTAGAACTCATATCAGCTAGTGGTGTATCAAACAGTCGGAAACTTTGACCCTATATTTGCTCCACTTCTGTCGCAGTGCCACTTTTGTCCAGCAGATGTCAGTCTAACCATTTGATTGCAATAATACTCATCTGAAGGCTGACACGAGGAGCTGTGGATGTTCAGGGGTTGATCTGACTAATGCTAAAGATAATAAATATATGGCAGACTAGGTCACAGATCATAACTGGTGGATTGGACTCAAGAGGACAGGAGAATCCAGACAAACAAACATTGATGACTTGGAATTATAACTCAGTGTCACCACTAATCTGGTAGTGCACATGAAAATGAATGTGTTATTCAAAAGGCTCATTATGATACAAGGAGATTTTTGCAGGGATTAAAGTTCTCTGTTGCTACAATGGATTTCCGTCATTTGGAGTTCATATAGGCCAGGCAAACATAAACATGACAGTGTGAAAAAAGACAACAACAGAGAGGCCGCAGTGCAGATGAAGGGAAAATAACATCAAGATTACTTTAGCTGACAACAACTTTGCTTGTTACTGTGAGTAAGTGCAAAAAATCCTTGTCATTTCAAAGTCAATACACATGTTCAGCATGTAGAAAGCGATATTTCAATCTGCTCTGTCCTCAGTTTCTCATTCACTGCCGTTAATTTTTACAGTCGCAGTTTTTCACAAGCACGTTGCTATAGCACAGCTAATAGCAAACTGTTCAAAACAAACCAAAATGAAAATGTCTGTGTTCTTCATGCTTACATAATGTTACTTTCTTCACTCAGTATTGTGATGTCAGTGGTGGTATTTATTTTGTTGACATGTTAGATTTGTTTCCAGTCAGATATTATTGAGTTTATAAAGTAACTTTGCTGATTTTTTTTTTTTTTTTTCCTTCATTTAGCCTTTATTTAGACGGGTAATCTCTTTGAGACGGTCTCATTCATTGAGAGAGACCTGATAACACTTAGTTGGCACAAGGGACCACCTACAGCCTTTATCTGGTAGCCACAGAGTAACCTTGTGGTGCCACGGGCCCATGGGCCATGGTTAATATCAAAACTTTGTCTATTGATGATATGAATTGAGATTTCTTATGCCTTCTCTTTAGGTTTGGGTGGGCACAGTTGGTGCAGGACCACATGGCAGAAAACTCTGTGCCACCTTCCAACATACTGAAACATATGCCTTCCAGGATGAGGTGGGTGCACTGCTGCTCCATGTCTGCCAGGTCATGGCTAAGGGTGTGCTCTGCTTTTTGCCTTCATACAAGGTAAATATACCATTAAGTCCTACTCTACTAAAACAGGAAGTTATTGTATATAACTGGTCTGAAGGAGTAACAGTTTGATGCGTAAGTGTCACATGAGCCATCTTAGGTACTGTTTATACATCTCACCCCTACATGTAATGACACTTTCAGAATTACATTGGTTAGCTATTTTTAGTGTGCAGTACAGGTTTTTAAAAAGGTTAAATTTCAAGTTTTGACATACATTTTAAGCAGATACAGTCCCAATCCCAGCAGTTTGGACAATGTTTATGAATAACTACAGGTCTTCAGTTAACAGTTAACAATACGGACAGTCCTACAAAATTATTTACACTTAAACCTTTAAAAAAATCTTTGATTGGTTGATTCAATTCCTCAGTGATTTTCAAGACTGTTGTATTGGATTTTCTGTCCAGTCTAAACAGTATTATTTTTACTGTTTCTCCCTTCCTCAGGAAAGCACCTTGCACCTTGTGTTTTTCACACAGGAAAATTGCATATTGATTAACATCAGTGTTGTGTAAATGTGTCTAACTGGGCCAGGTTGGTGTTACACAATAAAAAAAACAAATAAGGACAAGAAGGAGACAAAACTCCCAAAAACATATCGGATAAATAAAAAGAAGACCAATAAAGCCATTTGTAAAACAAATACATACATGAGGCAATACAAAACCACTACAAACCATCCTTAAAAACATTCTCAGAAAGGTGGTTGTGTGTTTGAGGACTCTTTACCGCATTGCATGAATTTAACAGTAGATGTGTTTTTATTGTTCAGGTCGCTCAGTGTATACTTAAGTAGTTTTATTTGCTGAGCATTGGTAATTACATCACTGATACAAAATATTCACTTGAGCCTTGTTCTTGGTTGGTCAAGGCAGCTGCCCACTCCCAACATGCAATCAGGGTCCCCATAGTCATGGAAAACCTGGAAAAGTCATGGCATTTCAGTCACATTTTCTAGAACTGGAAAAGTCATGGAATTAATAAAAGTTCTGGAAATTTGTTGGATGTAATTAAATTGTTACAGTTACAGGGCTCAACAATAAGGATTGCCCGATTGCCCGGGGCAAGTACAACTCACGGTCGGGCATGTAAACTAACAACTCACTTGCCCGATTGGGCAAGTTGCTAAAAATAGTAAAAGTTAATAACTAATTGATAAAATAAATGTATTTTAAAATGTGCTCTTCTGCTCTGATGCAGCGGTCTCTCTTCCTGAAGTCACAGGCACAGCTGTGTAACAATGTCCTGCCCACAGCCCCCATTGATATTATTTTGCGCGACGGACGCTTCATATAATAACATAACAATATACTATTTATGGTGTTCTGCCATCGTGTCATTTCTGTCTCTACATGGTCACGCGTTAACAATTCTCCTCTGCTCTCTGTATCGCGCACGGCGGAGTTCCGCCACACACACAGGTGATCACGCTAGAGCGGCTCGGGCCGCATTTTCCTGACCAAACCTGACCCCGAGCCCAGTGTAGTTTGTCAGCTGACAAAGTTATACTGCTCATTACTGTGCACACATGTACTGTATGTACTTAGTCCTAAAGAGCCCTTCTGGTGCCAGTAGATACATAGAAACATCCCAGCAGGCTGTGCTTTGCAAGCATACAAAAAAGTTTCACGCATGTGAAAATTATTTTTCATGCATGTGCTTCACCTCCGCTGCTACATCTCCATCCTAGGGGAAACACTGCTGTGTGCATTTTGTGCAACAGGTGGATGTGGTAGTCTACTGGTAGAGTAGAGAGAGAGCTAAGTAGCGTTGAAGTAGAGTAGAGCAGGGCAGAGAGATGGAAGCAAAATATATTAAACCCGGTGTTAATACAGCAGAACTGGAGAGAAGGGTGAAAAATAAATAGAGGTGGGCATGGCTCAAGTAGGGCGCAAAATTATAGATTATAGATTATAGATTGACAAATTTTTCACTTTAAGCCCTGACACTGTCATTTTTGTGTAGGAATTAAGCTACAATACATGACATGTTGTTTTAATTAATAAATACAGTGTGAATAAAGATTACATAACATAAAAATAAATGCAGTCTTTGTTATTTGATAGCCCCTTAAATTAAACAATTTTTATAGGGCAAGTAAAAACTGACTTCGGGCAAGTAGATCTCTGACCAACTTGCCCGACCGGGCAAGTGAAAAAAAAACTTAGCGTTGAACCCTGCATGACCTCCGTGGATAACCTTCCACGTAATGTAACATAATATATGACAGCACATTTATTTCCTGAAGCTGTCGATGTTCAAACACGTACGTCTCTTAATTTTCTTCCCATGTTCCATCTCTCTCTCTTTATGTTTGCCAGCCAGAAGGATATAGGTCTGAGTAGAGTTTGAATCTGATATGCTTAAAAAACACCTGGCAAGTGGGGCAAAAAATGTAATAAAAACAAACATTTTATTATGGGTCCTCAAAAAGTCATTGAAAAGTTTTTAAATTTTGTCCATGAAAATGTGTTGAAACCATGTGCATTACTCTCACTATGAATAATTAGTATTGAAGTGGTGGTGGATTGTTTGTGGGTAGAACATTAATTTCCACCTTTTACCAGTGGGAGGAGCTAGAGACCGTAAATTGGAGTCATGTCTATTGATTTTTTTTTTTAATATTTATATTGATGTGCCTTGCAAAACATGTAACTGTTTTCTAAGTCTAAACTGGATTCCAAAAGATCCCAGTGGTAAGGAGCAGCTGTTTGTGGTGTCAGAAGTTACAATAGATCACTACTAATCAATAAAGGGACTTGTCAAGTACTTGTTAAATGGAGTCACTCTCATGGAGCTGTATCCTCTTCCAGTTAATGAGGACGCTTCTGGGAGTGCACTCACAGACACTTTGTCCCCCTTTGTTTGTCATGCCTTTTTTGTTTATGAATAATTAATGCCCATAGTAGCTCAGTTGTCATATTAGCTTACTCAAGGTCAAGTGGATTTCATTTATCATTGTGTGCACATTATGTGTAGCTTTGGTCAATTAACAAACTTAATATGGGAAACAATACATGTAAGTTTAAAGTTGTTGTAACAAACACATTATTTTACTTCTTTATATTGTAATGCAGTGGTTCCCAACCGTTTTGACTTGCGACAGGTATGTAAAATATTTTTTAAAAAAAATGAAAATATGTATAATATGCTAAATATGGAAAGTTTGTAAAAATATAAAAATTGTAATATAAAACACAATTTATACATGAGTAGAAATGGAAATAAGAAATGTGCATCATATGTTAAATATACATTCAAGAGTGGTGTTGGTAAGAATAGATTATGATACGTAAGGGATAATGTATAATGAGCCAGTGAATACTGGGAAAATAACTCCCGACAGGGGAATAGAACCCTGACGCGCACCGGCTCATTATACATTATCCCGCTTATTACACGGCTAATTATCAGTTAAATAAATAATGTTGTCTGCCTCCGCGAAGTGCATTAAAACTGACCAGATTCGACAACTTTTGGTGAAAGTTTTTTACTCACCCAGGCTTAGTGGACTGAACTGAGGCATAAAACTCGCGTAAAATGTCATTAAGCATGACTGCCGAGTGTATTCAAATCCGTGTTCTTTTGTTTTTGGCAGAGAAAGTCCGTCAGTATAGTAGTAGTAGTAGTAGTACAGTATAGTACAGTAGCCCATTTTGTTGTCTTTTTTGTATTTATCTCATCTTTCTCCTCCTCTATCACTTGGAGCTCTTCAGGTGTCAGTTCCTTGTGCCGTTTTTCGCTTAATTTTTTTCAATTCAATCAATCAATTTTATTTATAAAGCCCAATATCACAAATCACAATTTGTTTTGGAGTTCCGCAAGGTTCTGTGCTCGGACCAATCCTATTTACTCTATATATGCTTCCTTTAGGTAACATCATTAGAAATCACTCTATAAATTTCCATTGTTATGCGGATGATACACAGTTGTATTTATCAATGAAGCCAGAAGAAAGTAATCAATTAATTAAACTCCATAACTGCCTTAAAGACATAAAAACCTGGATGAGCACCAATTTTCTGATGTTAAATTCAGACAAAACTGAAGTTATTGTTCTTGGCCCCAAACAACTCAGAGACTCTTTATCTGATGACATAGTTTCTCTAGATGGCATTGCTCTGGCCTCTAGCACTACCGTAAGAAACCTCGGAGTAACATTTGATCAAGATTTGTCTTTTAATTCTCATTTAAAACAAACCTCACGGACTGCATTTTTTCATCTGTGTAAAATTGCGAAAATTGGGCCTATCCTGACCCGAAAAGATGCAGAAAAATTGGTCCACGCTTTTGTAACCTCAAAGCTGGATTAATGTAACTCTCTATTATCAGGTAGCTCTAGTAAGTCCTTAAAAACTCTCCAGCTAATTCAGAATGCAGCAGCACGTGTACTAACAGGAACTAAGAAACGAAAAAAATTTCTAACTTGCAAATACCGGAAAAAATGGCTGGAAGGGAGACCAAATTTTGCCTGCAGCTGAGCGAAGGAGGCAAAGTTGTCGTTAATGTAAAGGTCCTTCATAGCGCATAGGCCTTTGTCTGACCACTGCGCGGTCACAGCTGCAGAGTGGCTCCAGAAAACCCAGGCTCTGGCATTACAGGCCCAATAGTAGTGACGTAGAACAGGGAGGCCCAGGCCTCCCTCAGCTGTGGGTTTCTGTAGGTGTGCCTTAGAGATACGAGAGGGTTTGTCGGCCCAGATAAAGGGAATAATGATGGAATCTATCATCTTGAAGAAAGAAGTTGTGAGATATATAGGTATATTTTGAAAAAGATACATAAATTTGGGAAGAACTACCATCTTGACGATATTGACACGCCCAACCAACGAGAGAGGACGAAGTTTCCATTTGTCTATCATGATTTTAAGTTTACCTATCAGGTCCAAATAGTACATCTTAAAAAGAAGCTTTGGGTTCCTGGTGATATTGATTCCAAGGTACACAAAGTGATTGGTGAAAACTTTAAACGGCAAGTTGTTAAGGAAGGCAGAATCGAGCCCATCAGACAGAGGCATGAACAGACTTTTTTCCCAATTAATAGTAAAACCAGAAAGCTGTCCGAAATTCTTTATAACATTTAAAAGTGGAGTGAGGGACACCCTAACGTCCGACAAAGTCAGGATCACGTCATCTGCGTACAGGCCAATGGGACTATCGGACGTGCCGCCCCCCACGCCAGTAATCTGAGGACTGGCTCTGACGGAAATAGTCAGGGGCTCTAGAGCGAGCGCAAAGAGCATGGGGGAGAGGCAACACCCCTGCCTGGTTCTGCAGTACAGCAAGAAAGGGGGAGACCTGTTGTCGTTAGTCAAGACTGTGGATTTGGGGCAGGCGTATAGCATTTTTAATAGTCATGAATATATCGCCAAACCCAAACTTCTTGAGAGTTGCAAACATGTATCTCCACTCAATTTGATCGAACGTCTGCTGAGCGTCTAATGAAATCACAGCAGAGTGAGGTAAACTGGTGGAATACATAATATTTAGCAAACGACGAGTATTGGAGAAAGAAAACCTATCTGGGATAAAGCCCGTTTGATCGGGGTGAATTATAGTGCCGATGTGTTTGTTTAGCCGGTTTGTCATAACTTTTGCAACAATCTTTTGATTGCTGTTTAGCAGGCTTAGGGGGCGATAAGACGCAACGTTAGTGCTGTCCCTGCCTTTTTTCAGGAGAAGACAAATATGGGCATCATACACACTATTAGGAAAGATTCCATCTTTCACAGAACAATTTATCATCCAAAGAAGAAGAGGGGCAATTATGTCTATATGTTTTTTATAAAATTCTATACCTAAGCCATCCGGGCCACAGGCTTTACCATTAGGAAAAGAGCGAATGGCTGTCTTGATTTACTCTAGCGTGAAGTCAGAATCCAGTTCTAGCTTAGCGGCTTCGTTAAGAACTGGGATGTTCAATGAATTGAGAAAATCATCGAGGTCGACATCAGTGATGATTGTACTCGTACTTTATCTTCAAGATGTCATTAAGGGTGGCTTCATCATTTGTATTGCGATAAGTGTCCTCCAACACTGCTAGCTCAGCCTCAATATCTGCAAGACGCCTCAACTTGGCCCTTTTAATGGATGATTAGTATAAAATGATGTGACCCTGCAGTACTACTTTAAAAGACTCCCACAAAACTGAGTCTGAGACTTCCTCATTATCATTGATAAGCAGGAAATCTGAAATCTTGGCCGAGATGTAATCGTGAAAAGATTTGTCCGAGTTTAGGGAGGGATTAAATTTCCAGTTATAAGAAGATGTGTGGAGGTTGAAATGAATTTGGATTGAAAGAGGAGCGTGATCGGAAACTAAAATACTATGATAAGTTGAACTGACTGTGTGCAAGATTAATCTGGAGTCAACTAAAAAATGGTCGATTCTGGTAAAACTACCATGTACAGGAGAAAAAAAAGAATATTGCCTCTCAAGGGGGTGCTGATGCCTCCAAATATCAACTAAATCCAGCGATTTCACAAGATCATTAAGGACTGGTACAGATTTCAATGATGGGGCTACTTTGTTAGAAGATCTATCCAGCTGGGGGTCAAAGAAACAATTAAAGTCGCCCCTGATGATTATGTTATGATTGTTATATTCTGCAACAAGATTAAAAACTTTACAGAAAAAATCAGGGCAGTCAAAGTTGGGGGCATAAATATTTAAGAAAGCTAATGGGAAGGAGTTAATTGCACCGGTGCCTTAGCCTGGTTCCAGACCATAGACCCCGCCCACTCAACTGAGTAGGCTTGCATTACTGGTCTGGCATACTTCAATGAATTTGCGATTTATCTCGTCCAAACGATGGACGGACCAATGAACGCCGGGGGTCTAGCAATTAGCCAATCAGCGCCACGCTGATGTCAAGCTGTACGCCGGTGGGTAACTGGTGAGGATAGCAACGATGGCGACCGCTACAGATCCTACAGACCACATTAACGATGCTATCGAGGTATTTTGCCATTACTCGCGTTAATGGAGGACCAAATTAAGGAAGCTGCTAAACTGGATTTAACGGCGATGCAGCTGGGCGTGCATGACGACGGAGACGTTTTAAACCAGCAATGCTCGCTTGTTTTCGGCACCCCCGAGGCATGGATACTAATGACGTCAGATTCTGGGTGAGTCGTTGAGCTCTACTGATTGGTTAGGGAAAAATCAAATTCCCTCCCCCTTGTAAATCGCCTTCAATGGAAGCCATGTCAGACTGAAGGTTCTGGGAGCTTCAGTCTGACACTCAGACTACCGGTGCCTAGGACATATCTACCACCTGGGTCTGTGGTCATGGTGTTGAATATAAACGGAATAGTTTTGCGGATGAGGATGGCAACCCCTCTCGCCTTGGAAGAGAAAGTGGATTGGTACACTTGTGACACCCATAAAGATCTCAGACATCTCTGCTCTGTTGGTTGAATGTGGGTCTTCTGTAGAAAAATGATATCAGATGACAAGGATTTTAAATGCGAGAATACTTTACCCCTCTTAAGTGCCTTGCCAAGACCTCTACAATTCCAAGAGGTGAAGGTGATGGGACTCATTCCAGGCTTAGCTGAGTGACTGTCCTGCATTTAGGAAGTAGAGGAAGAGAAAATAAAGGCTGACATGACAAAAATAACAACAGTCTGGCAGTTTGACACAAAAAACAACATAAAACACATAAGACAAAAACCCCAAAACACCCCAAAAGCCGCAACAAGAACTAAGCGGCATAACCCTCTATCTGTAGTGGAGGCTGCTGGGTAACAGAGACGGCTAAACCGTGCAGCAATAAGCTGGCCTACACTCACAGCACCGTGCGCACCTCCAAAATGTAGATTAATACGTAGTAAGGTGCACCTACAGGAACATAGTTATAACAATCGCTGGAGCCCATAGTAGGAGTATTTAAAGGAGTGGCATATTGGTATGTCAGTTATGGAAAAGGAAAAAAATAATTAAATATCACACTGGGGTAAACAAGATTAGCCTAAACACTGTAAATAATCCCGGTGGGGTGTCTATACCATGAGAAAGGAAAAGAAAATGGCAGGTTGCATGCCCAACTCTCAGGCTGAAAGTTATAACGCTAAGAATTTAACACTCAGACATTTAAAGTGACAAAATGTTAACCCACAACATCAATAGTATCACTGCGTAAGATGCAGGCAAAAACCATCTGTATAAAAAACTTTAACAGTCATGCTTTGTCAGCTGGTGTGCTGGCAAACAGTTCAGCATCAGTTGGTGAGTTGAAAGTTTTCACTGTGTTGTTGTGGACAGTTTGGCTAGAAAACGCAGAGAGCCTTTAACGCCAGCATCCATGAGCTTCTTCCTCGCGGTGTTGAAGGCCTGGCGCTGGGACGATACCTCAGCCGTGTAGTCAGGAAATATCAAGACCCTCTCACCATGGTACTGTAGCAGGGCCTGCTGACGGCTGAGCCGGAAGATGTTGATCAGGTCACTGTTGTTATGGACTCTGGCAATGATGATCCGTGGTCGCTCGTTAGCGAGTGGCTTGGGCCTCAGGCTGCGGTGGGCCCGATCAATTTTGACGGGCCTAGTGAAGTTATCCTGGCCTAGTAGCTCTGGAATCAGCCGCGAAACAAACTCCGTCGGGCAACCATTTTCTTCCCCCTCTTTGATGCCCGCAATCCTGACGTTAAGCCTGCGGATGCGACCCTCCAAGTCTTTCACCTTAG
Organism: Epinephelus lanceolatus; assembly: GCF_041903045.1. Classification (NCBI taxonomy): domain Eukaryota; kingdom Metazoa; phylum Chordata; class Actinopteri; order Perciformes; family Serranidae; genus Epinephelus; species Epinephelus lanceolatus. Next base: position 3,092,827 of record NC_135737.1, on the reverse strand, counting down.
CTTTGAGAAGCCTGTTACCCGCTGTTAGCGCTTTACATGTCGCCTCTAGCACTGTGATGCGGCTATCTGCAGCTGAGAGAGCCTCATCCATGTCATCCAGGCGGTGTTCAGCCTCGCGGTGCTCTTTTTGGAGGGTGGATAGGCATGTTTCGATTGAGTCAAGACGCCCCTCCATTGACTTCTTCAAGTCATCCACAAGTGTACAGACTTTTGCGAGCTCGACACCGTGGCTAGTGATGGCGGCTAATATGGCATCGTTGCTAGCAGCAGCCGAGCCCACGTGGAATGTCGTCTTTTGGCTTTTGTCTTTCTTAGGCATAGTGTAAAAACCAAGTTCGGCAAGATACGGTGCAAATTAGACGGCAGGGCAGCGATGAAAAAACATTCAGGTGCAGTAGTTAAATAGGAAAATGGAGGTAACAGCACGGAGCTCCGCTAAAGCATGACTACTCCATTACAGCGCACGAGCACCCCCTTCCCCTTTTGGTTACTTCTCAATGACATTTGATCGTTATGTCTCCAAAAATCATCAATTCCCTCCTGCGACATGCCATGTAGTGTGATACCTGCCATAGCGACATTGAGCCTCTCTGTCATAGGTGCCTCTCTGTCATAGGTGCAAACTTGTCACCTTTTGGCGAAATTCACTGTTTTGAATCCCAAATAGGCCATTTATGTGAGTCGTGTAGATCCGCAATAAAAATATTTGGGGGGGGGGGTGTATATATATATATATATATATATATATATATATATATATATATACAGTACAGGCCAAAAGTTTGGACACACCTTCTCATTCAATGCGTTTTCTTTATTTTCATGACTATTTATATTGTAGATTCTCACTGAAGGCATCAAAACTATGAATGAACACATGTGGAGTTATGTACTTAACAAAAAAAGGTGAAATAACTGAAAACATGTTTTATATTCTAGTTTCTTCAAAATAGCCACCCTTTGCTCTGATTACTGCTTTGCACACTCTTGGCATTCTCTCCATGAGCTTCAAGAGGTAGTCACCTGAAATGCTTTTCCAACAGTCTTGAAGGAGTTCCCAGAGGTGTTTAGCACTTGTTGGCCCCTTTGCCTTCACTCTGCGGTCCAGCTCACCCCAAACCATCTGGATTGGGTTCAGGTCCGGTGACTGTGGAGGCCAGGTCATCTGCCGCAGCACTCCATCACTCTCCTTCTTGGTCAAATAGCCCTTACACAGCCTGGAGGTGTGTTTGGGGTCATTGTCCTGTTGAAAAATAAATGATCGTCCAACTAAACGCAAACCGGATGGGATGGCATGTCGCTGCAGGATGCTGTGGTAGCCATGCTGGTTCAGTGTGCCTTCAATTTTGAATAAATCCCCAACAGTGTCACCAGCAAAACACCCCCACACCATCACACCTCCTCCTCCATGCTTCACGGTGGGAACCAGGCATGTGGAATCCATCCGTTCACCTTTTCTGCGTCTCACAAAGACACGGCGGTTAGAACCAAAGATCTCAAATTTGGACTCATCAGACCAAAGCACAGATTTCCACTGGTCTAATGTCCATTCCTTGTGTTTCTTGGCCCAAACAAATCTCTTCTGCTTGTTGCCTCTCCTTAGCAGTGGTTTCCTAGCAGCTATTTGACCATGAAGGCCTGATTCGCGCAGTCTCCTCTTAACAGTTGTTCTAGAGATGGGTCTGCTGCTAGAACTCTGTGTGGCATTCATCTGGTCTCTGATCTGAGCTGCTGTTAACTTGCGATTTCTGAGGCTGGTGACTCGGATGAACTTATCCTCAGAAGCAGAGGTGACTCTTGGTCTTCCTTTCCTGGGTCGGTCCTCATGTGTGCCAGTTTCCTTGTAGTGCTTGATGGTTTTTGCGACTCCACTTGGGGACACATTTAAAGTTTTTGCAATTTTCCGGACTGACTGACCTTCATTTCTTAAAGTAATGATGGCCACTGGTTTTTCTTTAGTTAGCTGATTGGTTCTTGCCATAATATGAATTTTAACAGTTGTCCAATAGGGCTGTCGGCTGTGTATTAACCTGACTTCTGCACAACACAACTGATGGTCCCAACCCCATTGATAAAGCAAGAAATTCCACTAATTAACCCTGATAAGGCACACCTGTGAAGTGGAAACCATTTCAGGTGACTACCTCTTGAAGCTCATGGAGAGAATGCCAAGAGTGTGCAAAGCAGTAATCAGAGCAAAGGGTGGCTATTTTGAAGAAACTAGAATATAAAACATGTTTTCAGTTATTTCACCTTTTTTTGTTAAGTACATAACTCCACATGTGTTCATTCATAGTTTTGATGCCTTCAGTGAGAATCTACAATGTAAATAGTCATGAAAATAAAGAAAACGCATTGAATGAGAAGGTGTGTCCAAACTTTTGGCCTGTACTGTATATATATATATATATATATATATATATACTAGTTCAGTCACTCTGAGCTGAATGCAGGTTCACTTGTGAAGGCCCTGCAAGTCAGGGTGGCTTTGAATGTATGTAGGTACTGCCCATCTCCAGAATGCTACCCCTAAACCCACCAGAATGCAGGAAAACACATCTACCACATCCAAAATTTTCTGGGGGAGGACCCCAAGACCCCCACTGTACCCCACTGTGTGTGTGTGTGTGTGTGTGTGTATATATATATATATATATATATATATGTATGTATGTTATGTATGTATATATGTATATGTGTGTGTGTATATATATATATATATATATATATATATATATATATATATATATAATTTGTGTTACATATACCAATATATGTATATGTGTATATTGTATATACACATATACATATATATATATATGTATATTGGTATATGTAACACAAATAAATTATAAAACAATGAATATCACTTCTTGACTTTAAGTACACATATCAATAGGAGTAATAACTAAACATGTCAAGTATCTTAAAATATGTGCATAGTGCAAAGTATTTCGTGAACAGAAATTAGAATAAACTTGAGGTAGTCACTGTCTTAACATCTGACATGACACAAACCTGTTACCCAGTCCAGTTATTATGGTAATATCAAACCAGAATGTACATAAAAAAAATTACTCAAGCAAGCACTGTTCAACCATGGCTTCACTGCAGATTTTGAGCAAGTAAAACAAGCATGTTCACCTTCTCACCCTGCGTTCACACCGGGCGCGAGTGAAGCGAATTACACGCGCGTGACGCGAGTAACGCGCCGCCCGTAACGCGTGGGTTTGGACGCTGGACCATTTTGTTAATTCACGTTATCGCGTCATCCGCGCGAGTAGTGGGGAAGCCGGCTGTGCTAACCGGAGCTAAGCTAGTGCTAACGTTTATAGTACAACCATTCTGCAAAGACACATATTTATAGAACTTACCAAGTAGACCGGTCTCCTCGGCGACTTTCACCCAAGCCTGCTCCTTTTTGTTGCGGTCTCTGTAGAGTAGACACGTAGTATCATATAGCTCCGGGTAGCCGCACACCGCAATGATAAGTTTCTCCTCCATCTCGGCATCAACAACTGGACGTCGGGGCGTCAAGACGTCACTGACGACCATGGCTGAGATAACCACCATCGCTGCTTTGTTGTTTACCTGCTCTGGAGGTCCCAAATGCGTCGGAGGGCCAAACGCCTTCGTTTTTGGGTTCACCCTATCCTGCAGCAACGCATCCAGCTTGGCGAGTTTCACCACCTGCTCCAGGAACTCCGTCTGCATGATAGCCGCTTTCAGCGGTACTTTAGGCTGACTGGGGCCCAGTTTGAGGACCTGTTGGCGAGGGTTGGCGCCAGGATCTTCCAACAGGACTCCAACTACAGGCACTCCATTTCAGCTGCGGAGCGTCTGTCCATCTGTCTTCGGTGAGTAACAGTTTATTGTTGTTGACACACGCCAGTGACGTCGGGAGAATCTCAACGCTGATTGGCTTTCGCGGCACAGCGTCACGCGAATTTGCCTCAAAAGTTCAATATTTTCAACTTGAGCGATGAGGCGATAGATGCGAATTTTGCGTCTATCGCACCGCGCTGGACGCCTCTATCGCGTCCATCGCATCGCGCTAGACGCGTCCATCGCGCCGCCCGGCGCAAATTCGTGTCTAATCGCGTCTTTGCATTGACTTTGTATGTAATCTTGACGCGTGAATTTGCGAATTCGCATTTGGTGTGAACGCAGCTCCAGGCTTTAAGGCTGCCCTAGTACAGGTGACAATATTACCCCCAGTGCTAAAAATTCTTTCAGAAGGGGTGCTGGTGGCTGGGATGCACAAGTATTTTTTGGCAAGTTGGGACACTCTTGGAAAGTTGCGCTCGTGTAACCTCCACCACTCCAGGGGGTCAGACTCACTGTCTGCATCAAGGCACATCATGTAGCTTTCCAGCTCACTTTCAACTTTTTGCCTTTAAGTGAGAGGTGAGGCATCATCTTCATCTTCTTGACTTTGTTTTTTGAAGAAACTGCCTAATGATTTCCGCTGCTTCTTCACACCCAGTGGCAGAGGTGGTTCAGCAGCAGCTCCTCCTTCTGCACCCTGGTCTGCTGTTCCCTCTGGAGCACCTGCCTGTGATTGGCCTGGGTCTTCATCCATCATCTCAGACACTGCTCTTTCTTTAATGTCCACTACCTTCTCTGGTCTGATGTATTGTGCCTTGAACCTAGGGTCCACCAAGGCAGCCATGTCGAGGAGATCATCTGTTGCAGAGTCGGCATATTTCTCATTAAGATAGGTCATTATCTTGGTCTTCAGGTCTTTTGTGAATTGAGTGTCCTGTTCATTTATTTTTAGCAAATTTGTGCGGAACAGGTGGAGCACTGGCTTCACAAAGGAGACCGTCACATATGACTTCTGTAAACTCCAGAAGAGGAGTTAAGGCCTCATGCAGGCCTCGTGCAGTGACTTAAGGCTTCATGCAGTGACTGAACGTCAGTGTCCTGTCACGTTGGGATCAGGTGCCTGCTGTTTTTGTCTGCAGACAAAACTTCAGTGATTGCCTTTTGTTGTTCTAGGACCCTTGACACCATCTTCTGTCTTGAGCCCCACCTGGTTAATGACTCTGTGACCAGCTGGTGTTTTAGGAGATGGAGGCGTTCCTGAGCTTTAGAGAGCTCCCTCTTTTTCTTCCATGAGTAGGAGAAGGCAGAGACCACTTTCTTGCACACACCAACAGCTCTTTCCACTCTTTTATCCTTCTCTGCAGCACCTGCAGAAATACAACAACACCAGCGTAAGTAACTGATAACAGATAAAGCAGGGTTGCTAAAAACACAAAAGTAATTCTGCAATTACAGCTGCTTTCAATGATGATAATAATAATAAACATGAACACAATAATGATAATAATAACAACAACTTTGATCATTTTGCTTGATTGGCTAATAAAGTTAAACATTAACATTAAATCATAGTGATTAATTTTCAAAAGATACTGCTAGTTATCATCAGTTCCAAAAGTTAGGAAATTAACAGTGATACTGTGATTTTGAAAGATTATTAACATGTTTTTATATTCTTCATGAAGCACTGGGTGTATATAATTCTATTTTCATTTTATTTGTTACTTTCATTCATCTCTTTAACATATTGTATGTTCATTGAGAAGCACTTGGTGCATGTAACTCTGTTGTTAAGTGCTTTCAGTTGCATTTCTTGTATGAAAGGTGCTATACAAATAAAGTATATCATTTCTTGTTATTAACATAGTACTCACCAATTGCTGAGTGCAAACGATGGCCAAAGCACTGCAGCTGTGTCCAGTTGTTAAGTTCCCTATATTTGCACTGCTGTCTGTGGTAGTGCACACCATTTTTTCCTCAGTCAGACTCCAGGACAACAGAGCCTTCTTCAAGCCATCTGCTATTATCTCCCCTGTGTGGTCTTCGGGAAAATACGCAGTTTCCAGGCATTTTGTTTTCAAAACCCAGTCATGGTTGATGAAATGAGTAGTCAAGCAAAGGTACGGTTCACAAGTACGGCTTGACCACATGTCGGAGGTTGTGGCAAAATACTTTGCTGTCATCATCTCCTTTTCTACAGATTACCTGCACATCAGGTAAAGGTGAGGAATAGTCGTCTTGGAAAAGTGCTTTCGGCCTGGTAGAATATATCGGCGGTCAAGAACTTGGATAAGATTCTTGTACCCAGGCTTCTCAACCGTGCTTAGCAGTATCATGTCCTTAGCTAAGTGATAAGCAGCTGCCTCCGTTATTTCTTTCTAACGTTTGGAAGTTTTGTCATAAGGCACTGCTGCTGAGTACCTCTCCATTGTAGTCTGCTGCACTTCTGTGGTGTTTCACTTGTACCAGCGGTTGATGGCGGTTTGATACTGCTGTACTCCAACGGGTGAGAGCGGCTGAGGTGATAAAATAGGTTCGTTGTATTCCCAGTCTTGGTAGGGATGGCGACCTTGCACAGTTTGCAAACAACATTGGTCTGACTTTTGTCAGATTTATAAATTTATTTATCTACAATTTCCTGTCACACTCATTTTCTCCTTTCACCATTTTGTTATGAGTTGTAGACACAAGGCACGTAGGCGCAACCAAACATAAAACTGCTAGTGTGTGTCTCACTCAAGAGGTTATTGGAACGTACGTACGTTACCAGCAGGGAGTGAGTGTGTTTGTTCATGCAACCAAACTTGCTTAGCTGGGCCGGGAGCGCTGGGAGAGGCTGAAGCCCTTGCTGGAACTGCGTCCCCAGGAATGTCTTGTGGTTCAGGACCGGGATTTCCTGTTTTATTAGACGTTTTATCGAACGTATTTTCTATTGATATCGATCACGTGTCTATCGAAAAAGATATCACTGTCGTTTTATCGCCCAGCCCTAGTGCATGTGTATAAAAAATAAATGAATAAATAAATAAACCACCCTCTCACCCTCTCAGGGTGGTATCTGTATCATCCTCAAGCTCGGGTCCTCTACCAGAGGCCTGGGAGTTTGAGGGTTCTGCACAGTATCTTAGCTGTTCCTAGGACTTCACACTTCTGGACTGAGGCTTCAGATGTTATTCCTGGAATCTGCCGGAGCCACTCTCCCAGTCTGGGGGTCATTGCCCTGAGTGCTCCCACTACCACGGGGACCACGTCAACTTTGACCTTCCACATCTGTTCCAGCTGTTCTTTCAACTCTTGATACTTCTCCACCTTTTTGTGTTCCTTCTTTCTGATGTTGCTGTCGGCTGGTATCGCCACATCTACCACCACTGCCTTCTTCTGGTGTTTTTCAACCACCACTATGTCTGGTTGGTTAGCCAGCATCTGTTTGTCAGTCTGGAAGCTAAAGTCCCACAGGATCTTAGCCCTGTAGTTCTCCACCACATTTGGTGGTGTGTCGCATCGGGATTTGGGTACTTCGAGTTCATACTGGGTACAGATGTTCCTGTACACTATCCCAGCCACTTGGTTGTGCCTCTCCATGTATGCTGATCCTGCTTGCATCTTACACCCTGCCACTATGTGCTGGACCGTCTCAGGGGCATCTTTGCACAGTCTGCACCTTTGGTCTGATCTGCTGTGGTAGACCCTGGCCTCTATGGCCCTTGTGCTTAGGGCCTGTTCTTGTGCTGTGATGATTAGTGCCTCTGCGCTGTCCGTCAGTCCAGCATTCTTCAGCCACTGGTAGGTCTTCTTGATATCAGCCACTTCCACTATCTGATGGTCGTATGTTGTAAAGGCTTGTCTCTCCATGTTGTTTGCTCCTCCGCCTCTTTCAATCAATCAATCAATCAATCAATTTTATTTATAAAGCCCAATATCACAAATCACAATTTGCCTCACAGGGCTTTACAGCATACAACATCCCTCTGTCCTTTGGACCCTCACAGCGGATAAGGAAAAACTCCCCCCAAAAAAACCCTTTAACGGGGAAAAAAAACGGTAGAAACCTCAGGAAGAGCAACTGAGGAGGGATCCCTCTTCCAGGACGGACAGACGTGCAATAGATGTCGTACAGAACAGATCAGCATAATAAATTAACAGTAAAACAGTAATCCGTATGACACAATGAGACAGAAAGAGAGACAGAGAGAGAGAGAGAGAGAGAGATGCAGGACAGACGGTAATGACAGTAGCTTACAACAACATTAATGAAAGTAATAATATTATCGTTATAGTTCTGGCTACTGTGGTACAATATGTTGAAAGTATATATTAGTATCTGGCAGTATACATGTGTGATAATAATCATATGTGTATAATAACAGTAGAAGTATGACTAATGACTAATGATGGCAGCAGCAGCAGCAGGAGGCATCTGGCAGGACCACGGCAGCAGCACAACCACACACGTCACGCTATCCAGGCACCGCTGCAATATGAGTTAACCTGAGAGACAGTGGAGCACAAAGGCTCCGGAGAAGAAGCCGAGTTAGTGACATCCAGAATGGCCGAGTTAGCAAGATGCAGTAATAGGATACGAGAGAGAAGGAGAGAAGGTGAAAAAATGCAGTCCGTGAGGTTTGTTTTAAATGAGAATTAAAAGACAAATCTTGATCAAATGTTACTCCGAGGTTTCTTACGGCAGTGGTAGTAGAGGCCAGAGCAATGCCATCTAGAGAAACTATGTCATCAGATAAAGAGTCTCTGAGTTGTTTGGGGCCAAGAACAATAATTTCAGTTTTGTCTGAATTTAACATCAGGAAATTGGTGCTCATTCAGGTTTTTATGTCTTTAAGGCAGTTATGGAGTTTAATTAATTGATTACTTTCTTCTGGCTTCATCGATAAATACAACTGTGTATCATCCGCATAACAATGGAAATTTATAGATTGATTTCTAATGGTGTTGCTTAAAGGAAGCATATATGGAATAAATAGGATTGGTCCGAGCACAGAACCTTGCGGAACTCCAAAACAAACTTTAGTACGTAAGGATGATTCATTATGAACGTGAACAAACTGAAAACGATCAGATAAATAAGATTTAAACCAGCTTAGTGCAGAACCTTTTAGGCCAATTAAGTGATCCAGTCTCTGCAGTAGAATTTGATGGTCAATAGTGTCAAACGCCGCACTAAGATCTAATAAAACAAGTACAGAGACGAGTCCTTTGTCTGAAGCAATCAGAAGGTCATTTGTAATTTTAACTAGTGCTTTCTCAGTGCTATGATGCACTCTAAATCCTGACTATAATTCCTCAAATAAATTATTATCATGTAGAAAATCACACAGCTGGTCTGCGACTACTTTCTCAAGGATCTTTGACATAAAGAGAAGATTAGATATTGGTCTATAGTTGGCTAACACCTCTGGATCCAGGGTGGGCTTTTTTAGTAAAGGTTTAATTACAGCTACCTTAAAAGACTGTGGTACATAGCCTGTTAATAAAGATATATTGATCATATCTAATATATGAGTGATAACTAAAGGTAAGACCTCCTTAAGTAGCCTAGTTGGGATGGGGTCTAAGAGACACGTTGATGATTTAGATGAAGAAATCACTGCGGTCAATTCTTGAAGAGAAATTGGGGAGAAGCAATCTAAATATATATTAGGTCTTACAGCTGTGTTTGAGGTTAGATAGGTAGGCCTACTATCTGAGGACAGGAGGTCATGAATTTTGCCTCTAATAGTTAGAATTTTGTCATAAAAAAAAGCTCATAAAATCATTACTGCTAAGGGCTAAAGGAATACAAGGCTCAATAGAGCTCTGACTCTCAGTCAGCCTGGCTACAGTGCTGAAAAGAAACCCGGGGTTATTCTTGTTTTCTTCTATTAAAGCTGAGTAATAGTTTGCTCTGGCATTGCGGAGGCCCCTCTTATAAGTTTTGAGACTGTCTGACCAGATTAAACGAGATTCTTCCAGTTTGGTTAATCGCCAATTACTTTCAAACTTTCGCAATATTTGTTTTAACTTATGGGTTTAAGAGTTATACCAAGGAGCGAACTTTCTTGGCTTTGTTAACTTCTTTTTAAGAGGAGCTACAGAGTCGAGTGTTGTTCTCAGCGAGCCTACGGCGCTATCAACAAAATGATCAATTCGGGAGAGGTTAAAGTCGGTACGGGAAACCTCTGTTACTGAAGGACTTGGTATTGAATTTAACGACGGAGTAATCATTTCCTTAAATTTTGCGACAGCACTATCTGATAAACATCTAGTATAGTAACTGTTGCTGAGTGGCGTGTAATCGAGTAAAAAGAAATCAAAAGTAATCAAATAATGATCCGATAGCGAGGGATTCTGTGGAAAGACTATTAGGTTATCAATTTCAATTCCATACGTCAGAACTAGATCGAGGGTATGGTTAAAACAGTGAGTGGGTTCATGTACACCCTGACTGAAGCCAGTGGAGTCTAATAATGAGATAAACGTGGTAGCCAGGGAGTCATTATCAATGTCGACATGAATGTTAAAATCGCCTACAATAATAACTTTATCTGATTTAAGAACTAGACTGGATAAAAACTCTGAGAATTCAGATACAAATTCAGAATACGGGCCAGGAGCACGGTACACTGTAACAAATAAAAGTGGCTGCGAGGTTTTCCAGGTCGGATGTAAAAGACTAAGAACGAGGCTTTCAAATGAATTATAATCTAGTTTAGGTTTAGGGCTGATTAACAGACTAGAGTTAAAAATGGCTGCAACTCCCCCTCCTCGACCGCTGCCTCGAGGAATGTGGGTATTATTATGACTGGGAGGAGTGGACTCATTTAGACTAACATATTCATCTTGACACAGCCAGGTTTCAGTGAGACTGAGACGCTGTTTACATGTTGCCGGTTATTTTCATAAACGGACATTTCACCGTCTCCGTTTTCAAAAAGATCTTCGTTTACACTTACCCATGTATATATACACAAGAGCATGCCAAACCTGTAGGTGGCAGTGTAACGAGAAGCTCAAGCCTTCCATGTATTCATTGTCACCATAGCAACATAGGTCGCACTTTTTACACAGGCGCAAGTTCCGGCGCATACTGTGACATGGGCTACCTATAACTCTGTTTATCTCCGTTTATTTCAGTTTACATGCAAACGCGCAACCGGAGTTTTCCAAAATCTCCACTCTGGCCGGAGTTTTTAGAAAGACTCGTTTTCAGAGGAGAAATCTCCGTTTGCATATAAAAGAAGGGCACAAACGAAGGAAGATGTTGCCGTTTATCAAAATTACCGTGTACATGTTAATGGCTTCTCAGTAAATCAATATGATTATCTGATATTAATTTGTTTACTAATAATGCTTTAGACGAAAGAGACCTGATATTTAACAGTCCACATTTAATTCTCCTGTTTTGTCTTTCTGTCACGGAAGAGGTTTTAATTTTTATGAGGTTGTTATGCACAACTCCTCTTTGTTTAATTTTAGATTTAAATAATTTAGGTGGTCGGGGGACAGACACTGTTTGTATAAAACTATGGAAACTATGGCTGGGTAACTGAACTAGAAGCTCAGAGAGGCGTATAGGACTGCGACTCTCTGTCCTGGTCTCAACTCTGGGTTGTCAGGGATTTAAATTACTAATAAAATTTTCCAGGTTCCTAGAAATGAGAGCAGCTCCATCCAAAGTGGGATGAATGCCGTCTCTCCTAATAAGACCAGGTTTTCCCCAGAAAGTTTGCCAATTATTAACGAAACCCACATCGTTTGCTGGACACCACCTGGACAGCCAGCGATTAAATGATGACATGCGGCTAAACATGTCATCACTGGTCAGATTTGGGAGGGGTCCAGAGAAAACTACGGAGTCGGACATCGTTTTTGCATATTCACACACCGAGGCAATATTAATTTTAGTGACCTCCGATTGGCGTAACCAGGTGTCATTGCCGCCGACGTGAATAACAATCTTACTGAAACTACGTTTAGCTTTAGCCAGCAGTTTTAAATTTGATTCAATGTCGCCCGCTCTGGCCCCAGGGATACATCTGACTATGGCCGCTGGTGTTGCTAACTTCACGTTCCTCAGAATAGAGCTGCCAATAACCAGAGTTTTATCTTCAGCGGGTGTGTCGCTGAGTGGGGAAAAGCGGTTGGAAACGTGAACAGGCTGGTGGTGAGCCGTGGGCTTCGGCTTGGAGCTGTGCTTCTGGCGAACCGTAACCCAATCTCCCGGCTGAACGGGAGTTATCGGAGGACAGCTAGCAGAGGCTAAGGCTATGCTATGTGGCTCCGCACTGGCTACAGGGGGCTGGCTAACTACCGCAGCTACTGAATGGTTTTCCATGGTGCTGAGCCGCGCTTCTAATTCACTAAGCCCCGCCTCCAACGCAGCAAATAAGCTACACTTGTTACAATTACCACTGTCGCTAAAGGAGGCAGAGGCATAACTGAACATTTGACACACCGAACAAGAAAGAGCAAAGGGAGAAGCCATCGCTAACTGTAAAGCTAATGTAGCTACCAAGGCTAGTAACGTGCAAACAACAGCTAAGAGATTAGCGAGAAAGTCGTAGAAAGGAGGAGAGCTATAAGTGCTTAAACAGAACTAGTGTGGGTTAAGACTTGGAGTAGACGTTAAAGCAACTGAAGTGAGAAAGCAGAAAGCAGGCTAGTAGAATTCACCAGAGCAGTACAGAGACGCTGTCACAGAAACACCGGAAATGACACAACTTGCTTACCGCAATACGTCAGCACGTCAGCCCTCATCCGGTTTCTGTTGTCTGAGGCATTCACTTGGCAGCTCATCCTTTGGGGCCATCTTCTTGATGTACATCTGGATTTTGGATGTTTCATTCTCGATTGTGGCTCTGATGCTCACTAGTCTTTGGCCTCCCTCTTTCTGCTTAGTGTATAGCCTCAGGGTGCTGGACATGGGGTGGAACCCTCCATGCATAGTGAGGAGCTTTCTTGTCTTGATATCAGTGGCTTCTATTCCTCCTTTGGCCAGCTTATGATCCCAGCTGGGTATCTGATGACTGGCAGTGTGTACATGTTGATGGCTTGGACCTTGTTCTGACCATTCGGCTGACTTCTCAGGACTTGCCTTTCTCTCTGGAGGTATTTGGTTGTGGTCGACTTCCTTGCGGCCTCCTCATGATTTCCATTAGCCTGTGGGATCCCAAGGTACTTGCAGCTGTCCTGGATATCTCCTATGTTGCTCTCTGGTAGGTCAACTCCCTCAGTTCTGATCATCTTGCCTCTCTTTGATACCATCCGGCCACACTCGTCTAATCCGAATGACAGCCCAAAATTTTTTCGGGAGTCCCACGGGTCACGTGATTCCCGATAAGTCGGTTAATTGCACAGTAAATTAAAAGGGAGACGGTAACTTTTCCGGCTGCGATTAATTTATTCATTCGTGTTTGTTTTCCTCGTCTCTCTCCACCAAAGAGACTGGACGACAAGAGTGCATCGTGCTGTGCATCGTCTGGCAGCCAGGTGAGTTGGTTCATTAGCGTAATGAACCAAGGGAAAGCTCTTGTCATCGAGTGTCTTTGTCTCTGCGGGGGAGGCGGGGCTATGGGCTACACACACACAGTGCGATCTTCGTGAGGGGGAGACGAGGCAGAGTTAAAAAAAAAACAAACAAAAAAAAACAGTTGAGCATAAAAGAAAGACATGGAACTTGTTCCTAAACCAAATGCCATGGCCCCTGTGGGAGTCTTTTGGATTTAAACCAAATGACAGAGGGGAGCCCAGTAATTTGGACGAGCCGGTATGCCGGGTTTGTTCTAAAACCATCGCAACAAAAAGAGCAAATATGACCAACTTAACTGCACTGAGTGAGAGAACGAGTCTATTTTTTTGTATTTATTTATTTATTTCGACAGTATTTTTTTTAATGTTCTGTTGGGATTCACAGGACCACAGATGATTTATCATTTGGTAAAATCATCACTGATTTCAAGGCTTTTTCCTCTGCATGCTCTTTGTCTTCAAACAAAGACAGCTAGGTGACACCCATCTCCGCAGGAGGTCTCACCTCACACCTCAGTGAGACACAAGTCTCACAACTTGATTGGACAGTACTTTTACAGTGACATGTGACTCTGTGATGTCACAGGCATCTGTACAAGGTCTGCTCCCTTCAGATCTCTCTCTTGCTCCAGCTGTTAAACAGCTGACACCTTTTTCCGGCTGGGCCTGGAACAGCAGAGGCCCAGACCCTTGCTCCATAGCACCTAACCACTAAAGGGAGGGCAATTGATCACAGACTCTCTTGCAAACACAAGGTTTGCAACTAGCTTTCCAGCAACAAGGAACTAAGTGAGTTAGCACCCAGCGTTTAACTCTGCTAAACCCTGAGCGACCAGCTTCCTTGGAGTTGCAACTTTGGAACAAAGGACCCAACAAAGACTGCACCTGGAACCATCTTTCCAGCCTTCTTCTGCCGGCTAACAAAGCATTACACCACCAAGTGACTCTTTCTCCCATCCATTCAAGGATCGGTAATGTAACAACTGGGCAAAGGTTATCACAGCTTTACAGGCCAAGCAAGACTGTTTAACTTGTTGTATGTGATTTGATTTTGTTTACTGAGTTATTGTTGTGATTGTTTGCAGTTAGGTCATTGATTAGTTGGCTTCGCCAAAAGCTAAGTGTTTAGTTTGCTAATACTGTTCACAAACGGATTCTTGCATACAACTAAACAATCTCTGCACTAATCCAGACCGTTTGCAACACATATCACATTAACATAGACTCATTAACAAATAGGCTTTCAACAGAGCTACACCCAAACAGGCATCTCAAAGTTCCCGCTTCTTTTCCTTTGTCTTTGTTCTGACCACAGGGTCAGACAAACACCTCCCCCGAAGCCAGCCTTGATTCAGCCATTTTGGTAGTTCTCTGTTGTCAGCCATTTTGTTTTGTAGGCCAAACTGCTCTTTGATCACCACACCCGCCTTTGTCTTTCTTTCTCTTCTTTCTCTCTCACACACACACAACACACATATACACACCACAGCTTGTATATAGTTAGAATTTGCGTGTTTTGGTTTGCTTTGCTAGTTTGTGAATAAATATAATTCTTTGGAATCATACCTGCTGTCTGTTTAATGTTGCACAAGAGTGAATGAATAGTCAACCTCTGCTGCGTCAAGAACTCCGAAATCCTTCAGGCGTTACTGTTAATTTTGGTTGTTGTCATTAATTTAATTATTAATCAAAACTCCAAATTAATAGTTTAGCGTATTTTATGAGACTGATATCTTTAACTGGCTATCATTTTTCCCTTTACGGGAATGGTGCCCCACGAGGTGATTTAATGTTAATTAAGTCACATTATTTAACATACTTATTAATTATTATTAATAATTATTAATTATTTCTGATAACCAATTAAATCCCAACATAGTTGGTGCCTCCGTATGAAGCCTGAATTTATGTTCCCAACATTTTTGGTGCCTCCGTGTGAAGCCTAATGTGTTGACCCCAACAGTTCTTTTTTGTATT